>NC_030992.1:3570113-3583094 GCF_000149955.1 Fusarium oxysporum f. sp. lycopersici 4287
ACAGGAGGACACCCATATCTTCTACAACAAATATTCAACCCAAAACTATTACGCCCGCTCTCCCTACCAAATCTACCAGTCCCGACACTCCCGCTGTAACCCAAGCCCCCGACTCTCAAACTCAACCTCCTCAGCCTTCAACCGGAGCCCGCAATGCCATTGTCTTCCAAAACTTTGACGACAACGCCCTCAAGGATCGTAGCATTCAGACGCAGATCATCTTTGGCCGCAAGATGAATAAGCTTTCCAGTAAGTTTACATGGATCTTCAATAAACGTCACGTTCTCTAACCATGTTCAGAACCTTCTCCTGCGCCTCTCTGCGTAATCACAAATCATCCCGCTCGGTATCGGGATCCGCGTACCGGTCTTCCTTATTACAATGCCTATGCGTATCGGGAGATCCAACGCCTTACCCGAGGCGAGTACCGATGGAGCCATATCCTTGGTGCTTGGGTCGGTAGCGGAACATATGCTGCACGAGGCGTCCCCGAACGCTTCCTGAACCCTGACAAGAAGGGGCCTGAGAAGAAATCTACACCTGACGAGGGCATTAAGGGCAAAGATGCTGTCCAGGCCCCGGATCAAGCCCAGGACCCCAAAACAAATACCCCTGATGTTCCGTCGGGTATCCCGACTACTGGGCACAAGATGACTGGGGTTGGGCAAGGGGCTTCCGCACCACCAAACTCTGAGCCTAATCAGACGATACAACCCAAGATCGCGCCACCGGCAGTCACTCAGCCTACGAAGACTACGAATACAACGGCCGCAACACCAATAGCGCCAAATACTACTCCTGCTTCTGAGCCAAAAGCTCAAGCTCCAACAAACCCTCAATCAACTACCACAGGAAATCCCCCAGCACCACTTCAGACAGCTCCATAGTATTCGAGACGAATTGCATAGATCACTGTATATAGTACTTCTACTGGATAGATACAGGGCTGTTGAATCACAGGAATTGGCATGATAACACGACAGTAACTACAATATGTACCACTATGTATGAACACAACATTTTGACAGCACAAAAGCACGGCTGAGATTATTCATCGTTTGACGCGTTAACAGAAGTGTGTAACTGGTAAAACTAGTGTTGTAGGTTGGTTATAATTGTGTCTTATCTCATCTATCAAGATTGTGCCACTTGCCGATCGCTATGTCATCTACATACACATGCAGATGAGAGCAAATCAGTCCAAACCCCAATCCTCCCCTTAGGTCCAAGATTCGTGTTTCGATAACTGCCGTGTCGTCCGTCTCATGAGCCATACCACCCTTCCCTCACATACTCCTTTAGAATTCCTTTGTTACACGGCCGTCTATTTCGATTCGCCCAGATCCTTTTCTTATTACCCCTCGGGGATCGTTGTATGTTTGACATCTCGTTGAGCTGCCTATGCTTGCGCCATCCCCTCTTGTTCCTTCTAAAACGCCAAATGCAAATCCCGCTGTGTTATGTTCATCAAATGTTGAACCCAAATTTTTTGAAAACCAGTATTAAACGCCGTCGAAACAATGTTGATCATAGAGTGTGGTAGGCGCTGAAGCCAAAAATTAAGTTGTATCGTATCAGATAGTATGTGAGTATGTTGTAGCTGACTAGTTGGCCTTGGAGCCAATAACGTCAACCATCCAGCCCAGCTCGGCCGCAAAGTCATCCAGGCCGGTATCGATAGGCGCACCGAGGAAGTTCCCGCTGTCGCCGCGAGAAAGAAGCGATGGAGAGTTGACCTTGGCATAGGCTGACTGGGACTCGACAATTTTCCGTCCTTGTTCCTGAGACTCCGGGAGACTGTAGCACTCGAAGGAGTCGGTGGTAGGGGCCATGCCGGGAACAGGCTGAAATGCGAGGATGTCACTGTTGCTACTTGACACAACGTCGTCCTCATCATCGGTAAGATCAAAGAAGTTGGTTCCTTCATCTTCGGGAAAGTTTGGTGTGGCTGGCGACAAGAAGAAGCTCGTAGCAGGGTTGATTCGAGGGTTAGGGGCCCGAAGAGTCTCCAGCCTAGGTCGTGAGGGAAGCACAGCCGATGCAGGCACACCGCTGACCTCTAATAAGTCCTTCCTAGATGGTTTTGAAGGAATCAGAGGCAGCGAGCTTAAATTAGCGGCATCGCTCCTAACTGACTCGGAGGAAACAGTTCGCTTAAAGGGAGGGGGTGAGAGACGAGTGACGTAGGGCTGTCCGTCTGATGCTGCTGAAGTAGCAAAGTTATCGTCGTCATCGTTCTCGTTGTCCTCTACAACCTCTTCAGGGATGACTAGAGATGGCCTTTCACTGAGGTTAGAACCAGGGCGAGGAGGAAGATCATCAGATAGGAAGCGTCGAAGAGATTCAGGTGAGATATCTCTTGTTCGAGTACCCTCTGATGGCGTCGTGCAACGGTCGTCGATATCCTCGGCGGTACCAGACAAGTCGTTGCGGATGGGAGATCGCCCACGCTCGCCTTCAGAGTTCACCTTGCGACCGAACAAGCGCTTCCATGCCGCCGGGGCAGGTGATAATGATCGGGACGAAGACTTGTGATTTAGTGATGGAGATGAGCCAACCCGGTAGGGGATGTGGTTGGCTGGTACTGAAGGTGCAGGTCGAGGTGTGATGTACTTGGATTCGGGATTCATGGTCTTGAGATCGGTAGCACGCATAGAGGTGAGAGAAGCACTTCGCTGCCTGAGAGCCTGCTCGACAGGAACAATTAAAGTATTGACAGTTTGGCCAGGCAGGTATGGGCATGCTGTGGTTGAAGGGAGGCTAGGGTCGTGTGTCTCGACCGAGCCATCTAGCTCATACTGAAAACCCATTGTTAATATAAATGAATGACTGGATTAAGTAGTAAATAATGAATGAATGAGTGAATGAAGAATTGAAATAAGTGAGAGAGGCGATGCTGATTAAATGTGTTTGGGTGGTTGGGTAAACGAGTGTTGATGTATATAGTCGGGTTCACTAGTTTAAGGCAAGGGAGAGGAATGGGTTTGTTATGAGGTGATGTGCAATGCAATGCAATAAGATGGCATATACCGAAATGGATAGAACAACATACGTAGTAATAATAGGTATGACCCATCTTAAGACCACCGTGCCTCTTGTTGGGATACGAAGGTGCTGTGCCAGTACCTGAGCCTGAGCTTGAGCTTGTTCCAGCGCCTACGCCAGCGCACGTCGCAGAAGCCGAGACGGAAACGTCGTCACAGACAATGTCACGAAAAGAATAGCAACCTCTCCACTGATCACGGCCCCGCCGGATGTCCCGTTGCATGGGGTGAGATTGGCTGAAATTGTCCCACGACCCAATAAGCTGCACGGACTGTGTCGAAGGGGGAGTTTGACTGGGGGATGCTTGTCAGCGGCCGTCGTTAAAAGCCATCGGGTGACGCCATGGAAGGGGAAATAGAAGCAAAGAAAAAGGGCAGGGAAATTGCACCAAACTGCAGTACGTTACAGCCAGCCACACGCCTTGGGGCCAAGGGGTAACAGCTGAGAAACAAACTGGTACGATAGGCTTAGACCGTATGAAATGATAGAGCTGACAATCGTGGGGAGACAAGGGAACCCTTGGATCGATCCCTAGGTAGCTGCAGATAGAGACTTCCATCTGCAATCAAACCCAGCTGTTTCCCCATTTTGATGCATACAGCATATTAGCAGTACCAAGCACTGCAGCTAGAGGCTGGCTGAGAAAGGTTCGACGCTGACTTCAGCTCCGACTTTTTACGCCCTCAATACAAAAGAAAAACATGCGACTCAAACATTTTGTTTTTTTCCTAAACACGGCGTCCGTCTATGTCTTGAGGCACAGGCCGGGGGGGGGCTGGTCGGGGACAGAGCCAGATTCAGATGATTTTCATGCGAGGGTACAAAAATAAGACAATTGAAGCATACCACGGCAAATAAGACACTTCTAGGTAATGAGTACCGATCCGGGGTAGAGAATGGAATGACAGCGTTCGATAATTGAAACACAAAGGGAATGCTGAGAGATGAAGCTGACGCAGTGGGAGTGAAAGTGGTCCAATTGCTGAAGAGAACGATTTTTGTAAAGATGGATTGGATATAATGAACCGACTCAACGGTTCCGTAGAAGGCGATCCGCAGAAGTAGTGGATCAACAATCGACCAGCGAGAGGCGAAGTAAGGGAGCAAACAAGCAAACAAACGGGAAGAAAATAACAAAAGAAAGAAGAAATGGTCCGAACTCACAACAAGAAAGTGAAGAGAGTCGTTGATGGATCCATGACAGGCGAAGGGTGACAGGACCTTACTACAGTTAATATGTAGGCACCCGTTACCACAGGTCGTCGTGGGGATTAATGATGAGATTGGTACTAATCTGGGAAACCAGTCAAGATCCACGACAGCGCCTATAGGCTTTGATGCCGGGGACTCGGACAGGTCGAGATTAAGCAATAATAGGAGGGTTATGAAACACCATGAGGTGTTCGTCGCATGTTCAGACAGACGCGAAGTGGTGTTAGAGACTCTATACTGGCTGTCAATGATTGGATGTGAGCCTCTCAAATTACAGCGAATTTGGTTGTAGGTGGTTGACAGCCAATGACCTAACGAGGAGCCCTGAAAGGTGATGGGCAGTAAGCGCCGCAATGGAGTCTTGGAACAACCCTCGACGAATGTTGACGTGTACCAAGAACTGGGTAAGTAAGGTACGGAATGCGGCACAGGACGGGCGCTTAAGCGCAGGGCGTCAAAGGCAGCGCAAAAGCGAGGCAAGATGAGGATACTCGGCTATGAGACGAAGCAATACAACAGTCGGGCACAGCGAAGTACAACAAAGGCAGGGCAAGGCGTAGACGAAGAGCCGAGGGCGGCTAGTGAAGCTGCTTGCCTGTCTGCTTGCTTGCTTGTTTGCTTGCGACGCTCGAGTAAAAGTCGTGACCTAGGAGTGGTCGATGCAAAGGTGCGCGCGGACAGTTTGGATAGTACGGTCCCACTAACAAGAGAATACGGATGGACGCAAGTGGTGAATAGACGGACTCTCGCTAGTTTGCTTTTGGGTGGTCTCAGTCTCAGTCGCAGTCTTAGACGAGGAATGAATGGGGAAAAGTAAAAAAGGGAGCCCAAAGATGCAGAATGTTAGATCGAAGAAGAAAAGAGGGTGAGACTTTTGGATGGGGAGGAGGAATATTGGATTTGAGATTGCGGAAAGAGCGGGAGAGACCCAATTCTGACCAAGATGGGGAAATAATACTCCTTCCTTTCTTCACATTAATTACCTTACCTAGGCCTTACGTAGTTAAGAAGCCAAAGGCCACGCCAATCTAAGGCCAGCTCGGAATAAGAAATGCCACTGTCATTGGAAGAGACAGGTAATATTTCAGCCGTGGCTATCAAGTGACAGGTCCAGTTCAGCCCAGCCCAGCCAAGTTTGAATATTGGCCTTTCCAGTTGCGATATCGTTCCGGTTCGCCAGTGAGACCAACCGAACCATGCACGAGGCGTCAAGGGGGGGCTTCTTATACATCTGGGGATAGTATTGGCCTATTGGTCTGTTTGAGCATGCGCTATGAAATATTGCCTGCTCCTCGACGTTTCCCGCCTTTTGATCATCGCCAATGATGGCACAGACCGCATGCGTCTGGTAAGGATCGGCATCTTCATGTCTCGGTTTGATGGTTGTCGGTCAACAACTTACAGATAAACACAAGTAGACAAAGAAAGGGCAGAGACATTCTGCATATTGTACCACAATCAACAAAGACAAAAACGACAAAGTATTCAGGGGGAACAAAGGCGATCATCTGCACGAGCACGGCATAGCGAAAGACAAGGAACCCCAAGTCTCTGGAACATTGGTCAGCCGTGATTGGTCCACTAGCCTTCTCTGATCGAACTGAGCCTGATCCCCTTAACTCGAATAGGCTCTAGTGTTCAGCCTGAGACCTGGTGGGTCAGTTTGTGGCAGGGATCTTTGTGGGGCTCAGCCAGGGTTCTGGGAACTCCTTAGCACGAAAGAAGGGCGTCATAAAAGATGGGGCATTTTGTGTCTGTCAAAGTTGGTAAGCTTGCACGAATTATTCCTGACGATGAATTTCACTAATTATCACATCTTGGCAAATCAAAAGGGGAGGGACGGGTGCTGTCAAGATTGGCCAGACACATCTGCAATACAGCTCGGCAAGTTGCCAATAGTCTCCTGCAAGAGATCAGCTGGGATAAACAACTCAGTCTCTGCATTGCGACATGATGAAGCAATCAAGTCAGGATGAATCACTCTTCAGACAGAATCAAGAATTGCAGGCTCCAAAACCAATGCTACTCAGCTGTGACCAAGGGGGCAGAGAGAGTGTGAGCTCCATTCCCGGCCTCCACTAATAATACCTTGAGTGGAAATTCAGGGTCCTCTTAGCTACGGCCAGTGAAAACCTGCGCTCTGAAAACTCGCCTGAGCTGTCTTAGGAAGCGAGCGTTTAGTGCTCAAAGCTCAAGGGAGAGACAAAAAGTCGGCGGGTTTTTGACGGAAAACAGGCCAGAACCGGACAGAATGGGCCGCATGCATCAATTGTCCTAGGGAAAGACGAGACAACAAGACGAGACAAAGCTGGTTGTGACTTGCATTGCAGTAGGAATGGCATAACCACATGCTGTTAGCTAAGTGATATCTATTCTGTTGGTGTCTGGATCAACCACGTCAGTCATCACCGTTGACAACAGCCACAAAATATCGTCAACGTTAGCAACGCCTTCTAGGTGCATATGCACAATTAATTACACAACTGACAGAATGCATGTTATCAGCTCTATTTGCTTTTTGTCTTATCTTTTGTCTTTGTCTCGGATGCATCAAGCCTACATCCGCCCTGCACCATCGTCCCCCCAACCGTATTCATTGTTTTCTTTTTTATCGATAAATCACGTCACGAAGTTCTCATGTCTGAATTTTTCCAAGAAAGTCCCATTGCCAAGTCATGCCCTTTTTTGCTTTTCATCCCGATCTCTATCTCAGCCCCAATTTCAAGAGACCCGTTTTCTGATGGAGGAATATCTCCCTCCCACCTCAAGCTTCTCCCTGAACGTGGATGTGGATACGTCAATAAGTCGAGAAAGAAAGCATTTACCAAGAAAATTGACAGTTCATCGTGACAGAACGCCAAGACGGAAAACAACAAAGGATCTTCCCTCCAAACATATGGATACCTGTACAACCACGTACAGGATTTAAGGCCGAGACAATCATTCAATGACTCTCCCGGGTTCGCAGGAACTCATCCCGTCCCGTCAATGTGAAGCGTGTCACAAGAACACAGACACGCTCAATATCTGATGAACTACTCCGTACACCCAGTGAATATCGTCATCTCCGATGCCAGCTTTATCAACCCAACCTATCGGTCCGGAACTTGACTTGAGTCCTGGATTCCAAACAAGCCAAAAACGGCGCTCGATGATCTTCAATGTTTCTAGATTATCCCCAGCCGCTGTTAGCACTTCAAATTTACTTTCGAGGCTGGTGGTTCTGTCATTTCCCCCACGTAGAGAGCCTCCATCTGATCAAAGCGTTTGTTTCGTTGTTTCGTCGTTAATTAGAACCGTTGTTTGTTAGAGGCTATCCCCCTAGCCTATACTTAATTTCCATCAGGATCATAGGACTTATTAAGACTGTTTCTCGTAGAGCTGAAGTGTGGAGTTTATCTCTGTTGGAGGAAATGATGCTCGTCACCATTTCTCATCACTCTCCCAGTTTGCTGGTTCAGTGCGTATTCTTACACGTCACATACCCTCAACGTCTCAACAGATCACATATCACTTAATAGTGAGCAACGACATGCTGTTTTCATCGTAACATGGAAAAGTTGGTACTCTACGATACATGACATGCATATGATTTATCTCTTCACAACATCGGAGACTTCTTTCTTCCTGAACAGGTCGTTTCTATAGGGTAGGCCGACTGCTCACATTGAGATGGTGCTGGGTAGTCTTGATTTTAACAATTGCTGAGCGCTGCATTAGACAGTTACATTCATATGATCCCCGGTACTAATATACGTGATACGGGAAGAGTCCTCTCGCAATCATGCGTCAAGGTCCTGGCTGTGGCCTTGCCTCAAACATTCGGTAGTACCTCTCCAATGCTCGATGTTGAAGTACCGCAGCCAATTATTTGCCCCATGATCTTGAACGTCATGAATCAATGACCCATCTGCCATTATAACAATGACTACAAAAATCGATGTATTATGCCCAAAATATATAGATGGTCTTATTGATGTCCTTCTAGTATTACCTATAGGCTATGAAGAATGTCTTGCCACAGGGAGCTTTCAACCCCATCTCAAACCACATAGACAGACTCAGAGTGACTCTACCAGTGGACAGATTATCACGTTGGCATTTGAGAGGTATTGACATGGGTTACGGAAAGAACTGTTGATATTCTGTTCTTGGGGGCTATCCTGAGGACCAAACTGAGATACGGTGCCGTACATCTGCGCAGATATTTATCTTCCCATTGTGTTTCTTCCTCCTTCTGGTCATACCCGTTCCCGACACAGAGGAACAGGGACCCAAGGCCTATCATCTCACATACTAATTGTGCGCCGTTACCAAACCCAACTCTGTATCTCATTCTTGACAATAATGGTACAAATCCAGATGTAAAGCAAATAGGGTAGAAGACCCTCGTCTACCCAACACCGCCGTTCTCAGAAGGCCAGCCCTGCCACTGCACTACCAGACCCTTGGATTGCGGTGACGGGGCTGGTGGCAGGGTAAGAATGGGAGTCTGTAAGAATAACGAAAGTAGGAAGAACGTATTAGGCCCAAGGAGTTGGTCCATCAGGCGCCTCATTAAAGCCATGAATTAAAAGTTGATAAAATTACCGCAAGCTTCGAGCCGTGATGATAAGTGTCGATGTTGAAATTGCCGTCATGCCCAAACCGATCCAAAACCGTAACAAAAAGCGCCCCCCTGATAAGATTAAACAACCATATCGCAATCCGGCGATCCCCAAATAATCGAATACTGATGCTTGGCTTTCTTGTTTTGTTGGGACTGCACAATCATGTGCTCCTTATGCTGAAATCAAAAAGTTCATATGCCAATGTCTCAAAAACAAAATCTACTGAGCCTTTTCCTCAACCTTGGCCTTCTTTTGGCCAGGCTTGTTGGTCTTGGAGCCCCTGTACTTGGTATCGAGAAGAGTGTCCCAGAAAGTGAAGAAGGGCTGAGCAAAGTTGGTCTTGATGCCCCAGTGTTGGTGGTGGATGTCGTGATATTCAGCGTTGTTGCTGGTGACGATCTGGAGAGGGTCCCAGGGGAACGCGTAGCCGCAGTGGTCGTCGACTGTCTTGATCGTGGACATTGAGAAGAAGAGGATGCCCTGGCGCAAAGTCATGCGGGTGACCTTGAATGCGACGGCGGCACCGAGGGTGTCGAGCAGGAACCCCTCAACAGGGTGGTTGTAGAGAGCACCATAAGCGTAAGGCACGTAAAGACGGTGGTGGCGAGAGTGGAAGTGAACTGTTGAATTGAGTTAGCGATCGCGACATTGAAATGAAGCAGGTATGTTGTGTGAATGGAACTTACCATACAACCACTTGTTGACATGCATCAATCGGTGGAGGAAGTATTGCCAAGTATCGATGATAGCAGCGCCAATAAAGTACTGAACAGCAGGGATCAGGAAGTAGTAGATAGTCTTGGCCAATGTCATCTCCCAAGAGGCGAAAGCAGGTTCCGAGTTCGCGCCCACAAGCGACGGGTAGTAACCGCCAGCAACAGCCCCAGCCAGCAGGGGATGAGTGTCAAGGAGACTCTTGGAGATTGCTGTAGCATTGAGGCCGACGAGGCCGAGCACAGTTGGGAGAGCTCGTTGCGCGATACGGATGCGAGTAGCCCAGACTGCAACGTCATATTCACTCTTTCCAATCATCTCCGGAGGCTCGGACAAGGCGAGAAGAGCGCCAGTGACGACCTGGATGATCTGCTGCAGGATAACATCGCGGGCGACCTCAAAGCGGGAGACGTGGTTGCGTTTGGTGATTTCTTCAGGCGTGTGTAGTCGATATTGGGGGAACCAGTCGTTGACGTCGATTGCATGGAATGTCAGGGATAGGACCCAGTAGACAACAACAGGGAGTAACAAATTGAGCCAAAAGTCGGAGACCCAAGGAAAGAGATCAGGCTGGACCTCAAGACTAAATGTTGGCAGCGGTGGTAAAGCTGTTTCGAAGAGCGTATGATTGAAAGAAGTGCCGGGCACGGCCATGGCGGAGCCGTCGGCGAGAATGGAGCTGTCGTTGCCCATGACGGGTTCAGAAATTAAGTTGATAAGGTATCGATGCGGTCGCGTTATAACGTTTTAGTTGGTGATGATGCGAAGGAGTGAAAGGAGACAATTCAGTTCCGTACGGGAGGCGAAACTGTAAGAGACAAAACGAAACAAACGATTAACAAAGTCTCGATCAAAAAATGAAGGTAGAAAGAGTTAGAGGCTAGACCTGGAGGATACAAGAGATTTAAGAAAAGGGAGCGTCGATGTCGATGTCGATTGCGATGGCAATGGCAAGTTAATAAAACCCGACTCCAAGGCAAGGCAAGGTACAGTACCTAACCTAACGTAACTTGATTTGGGGGGCAGAAGATTAGATTAAGGCTCGTGTCGTCCAATCGCTCGCGCCGCTGGGCCATTTAAAGTGGCAACCCACCTCAGGTACAAGCGAAAAAACACTGATGATACAGTATCTGCAGACACGGAGGCAGCCCTGCGCCCTGCTTTTTGGCCCGGGAGCTTCGGAGGACAAAGTAAAATCAGCGACCGGACTGTGCAACTGGAAAGGTCCAATTATTCCAAACCCACGCCAAGAGACCAATCAATCTCCTTTTGTAGATGATACTTTACGCATGTGACATTTCCATGCGTTATTTCAAGTATAAGTGTCTTTGCAATTCTTATAATCGACATCTCCTGAAGAGCAATTCCATGAGGTCGCATCATGGCTATGACGGTGGCCGGGAGTGGCGGATCAGCCCACGCGTTAAACAGTCAGTGACTTTGTCAAATCACATGTGTTAATCTAAGATCATACCCAGCTCTGTGATATCTTTATCATTAAAGGGGCTTCACATTCTGTCATTGCTCAATGGACTCAGAAAACGTACGAATATCTTACGCCTGTCCTCCCTGTCAATTCATGTTGGTGCTCCATCGCCTGTTCATTCCTCTAGACACAGGGCAAGCCTTGCGAAGCCTCTTGTGGCTCATACCACTGAAACGTCACCAACAGGTCATATGTCTGCTGTCGAGGCAGAGTAGCTTCTTACAGCTCGTCTGAATCTTTAAATTAACTGAACCGAGACGCAGATGGATCACGCCAGCCCAGCTCAGCCGTTATTTTGTAGATTCCCTTTCCCTGGGCATGGCATCGCATGAAGCAGTTCGGTTACAAATCCGCGTATTAAATCCGGGGCAAACACGAACCCCTGGCTGATCTTGTCAGGCGTTGAAGATCCTAGGTCCTCTCGGACTCCGGGTGCTGAGCCTGCTTTCGGCTGCTTGGGACTTGGGAAAATACTCGGTATGGGACATGCAATGCTGGTAATCGGCAGTACATGTATTTTCCATGACGCGTGAGATGCAGCTCAGCATTGCCGTCCGCGGTGTAATTCTATTGGGCTAGAGCTGGCCTATTATATTACATTGTCGTCCGCGGATCAAAGTTCGCTTCCACCACTCGTCAGCAGATAGCCCGCTTGGTGGTCAGCTCAGGTAGTTTTCGCTACTGTCCTAGCCAGGGGATCACTCAAAATACCTGCAATCCTTCCTTGCTTACAACTACGCCAAAAAGTTTTTGTTTATCTTAGCTTAATAGCTTCTCGCTAAGAAGCCCACATGACTAAGATCTATGCTCTAATTTAGCATATTCCTCTTGTCATTTTAACTCTTCATCCAAAACGTGATATGAACCAAGAGACCGATTTGGTGTTTTCGAGGCCCACTCTATGAATTTTATTGGTTCACAGGAACCGGCCACGGAAAAATTTTACGGCGTTCTTCAGTGAGCTTTTTCAGTTTGCGTGCCGCTAATGTACTCGAGCCCCCACTACCCCGCCACTGGCTCTAGATTTTTATTATCATCAGGCTCTGTTTCTCCCTTTGGCTTTGCTCCTCTTTGCCAGTCTCATCAGCTTCATTTTCTCTTCTTCTCCATCCCATCCCATCCTCAAAGGTCTAATCGACTTCAACCGTAAAAATGCTTATCTACAAGGTACGACCAAGAATAAAACCGTCTCATCACCCTCAGCAGTACCCCGCCTCCTCTTACCCCGCGCTCGATTCTTGTTTTGTCTTATTCGCATGATCTGTCGCTGAACCCCGCAACAATAGGATATCCTCACTGGTGACGAGCTCATCTCCGACTCCTACGATCTCAAGGAGGTCGATGGCATCGTCTACGAGGCCGACTGTGCCATGATCGAGGAGGGTGGTCTTAACGTCGGTACGTGATGACCAGCATCACAGCCTCAGGGCTCGTGTAAAACAAGGTTCAATTTTGCCCTAACACCATAATCCACAGATATCGGTGCCAACGCTTCCGCCGAGGAGGCTGCCGAAGATGTCGATGACCAGGTCGTCAAGGTCAACAACATCGTCAGCTCCTTCCGTCTCCAGGAGACCTCTTTCGACAAGAAGAGCTACCTCACCTACCTCAAGGGTACATAGAAGCCACCCCATCGAGATCCACGATACCCAGAAGTTAACACCAATTCCAGGTTACATGAAGGCTGTCAAGGCTGCTCTCCAGGAGAAGGGTGCTCCCGCCGAGGAGATCACTGCCTTCGAGAAGGGTGCCCAGAACTATGTCAAGAACGTCGTCCTTGCCAAGTTCAAGGACTTCGAGTTCCTTACTGGCGAGTCCATGAACCCCGACGGAATGTACGTTTGCCCCTTAGTACCGAGTCTGTGTTCATTAGGAGACTACTTATCTATAGGGTGTCCTCCTCAACTACCGTGA
>NC_030992.1:3583290-3595069 GCF_000149955.1 Fusarium oxysporum f. sp. lycopersici 4287
CGAGCAGTTATTTAGATTACGAGCCACACGATCTCGTTCTTCGGCACTTGGTATATCCCCGAGATTATTGCGATGAGATGAACAAAAAAAGAAAGAAGTCATGAGTTCCAACCAATTTGTATTTTTGACCCTTTTGTGCAGTGATGAAAGCGATTCTCCGTGCAAAGAAAGCAAGAAAAAAACTCCCCAAGAAGCGCGCCTGGCAATGCTGTGCGTCTAATACGGATTCTCGTAACTTAGAATTGTGGCCTAGTTGCCATAGGAATGGGAGGTGGTTCATCGTTGGAGGGAGCAGCTGAAGCACCCATAAGAGCTGGCTTCTTCTTTGGCGGAGGTGGAGGTGGCTTCTTCTTTCCAACAACGCTGGCCAATCCGGGCGATCCTGGTGCAGAGGGAGTATCTTCGTTTTGAGTTTGTGTTTGGTTGCCTTGGAACCTAGAATATGAATTCTGCGCCTTGTCAAGAAGTCCATACTTTTGATTCAGGTTATTTGCTGTTTTGGCTCCAGCAGCAACTTGTTCGCCATGACGTTGGCGGAAGTTGTTAGCTGTACTGGCAGCAGCTCGGGCATCGGAGAGAGAGACCGAAGAAGGATCCTTTTGGAATGACGAGGCAGTCTTGAGGGCGGCTTGCTTCTGAGCCCATGTGGTACCTTCGCTAGGTGGCGGAGGTGCTGCTGCGTTAGCGCTAGACGATGTTCCAAGCTTCGAGAATCGGTTCTGCAGTTCGCTCATGTGTGACGCTGCAGGTGCTGGAGGTGGTGAAGCGATACTAGGTCGTGGAGGTTGAGTTGGACTAGGTGATGCATCGGCTGCCGGGCTGGAACGACCAATACCAAAGCCAGGAACTGATATCCCTGCTGCACCAAGACGATTGACTGCTCCTTGATTCAATAGACCGTTGCCTGTAGGCGCAGGACTAGCAGCGGGAGAGCTCGCAACTGTGCTTCCAGAATTGGTCCTTGGGGGAAGTCGTGGTGGTAAGCTCGGAGGTGCAGCTCTTCCTCCTCCTCCTACACCCGCCATAGCCGATTGATATGAAGGCGGCTGCCCCGAACGTCCGTCAGCACCATCTCTGCGACCGGGCGGTTTCGGTAGGTTATCTGTTGAAAGCCCTGTAGTATTTGTACGATAAGGACCGCGAGGTTGGGGTTGCTCTTCATATTCCTCCTCGGGTTCGGCATATACGGGTTCTTGAGGGGCAGGTGCTCTCGGATCCTGGTATTTCGAAGGAGCGGTGATAACCTTTCTAGGTGCCGACTCTGCCTTTGGAGGTGGAGGAAGAAGACCGGAACCGGTACGTTTGGGAGGTGGTGCAAAGCTTGAAGGGTCCTTTAGTTGGGACAGTGGAACAGAAACGTGACTACCTCGGTCCTCATCTTCAGACTTTCCTCTCCCAACGAGTCCTTTCTGTGAGGATGTCAGCCATTGATTTCAGTAGCAGGTAAGAAAGAGGAGACTGCTTACAACTTGACCTTTCAAGCTGCTGCCGGGCTTTTCAGGATGCCACCCATTTTTCATAATATCCTTGTATTTGGACATGGCGAAGACTTATAGGTATTGGATTGCTATAGGAATGAAGGAGTGAGGTGAGGTTGGGATAGACGAGCTGCTGAAGGTTTACCCGCAGTTCCATTTGGGCCTAAATCCACTGAGCACTGGAGAGTGACGTACAGTTCTGCCGAGCCACTGAAGATCCGTCAGTCAGTCAAGCCACAATGTTCGCGGGGTTGTTTTTTTGACAGCTGAGATTCAGTGCTGACGCCTTGCGATTTAGGTGTCAATTAACTGGACTTGACTTCTCATGATGGGATAGAGAGTCCATGAGTTTATAGCTGATCACCTCAATTTATGATTGATATTACACAAGATTACTGCTTCAGTTCATTTGGCCTTTTTGACGGAGGACTGGATAGCATTTTAGCAGGCAATTAATTACTGGCGCAGGAATTGAGCATTTCCTAGACGCGTCTCTTCCATTTACGCGTCTAATCATTTAAACTAAAGCATTTCAACACTTCAAACTTTGTACACATAGCGACAAATCAAAATGGCAGCGCAACAAAACTCAGACTATGAACTCTTAACAGAGCATTTTGGATACCCTCCAGTTGTAAGTTGACACTGGTAATACACAATGTCACACAACCAGCACTAACGCCTCCAAGTCCCTCCTCGACGACATCATCAACACTGTCAATGTCCTCGCCGACCGTGCCCTCGACTCAGTCGAACGTCTTCTTCTCTCCATTCCACCGCAATCATTAGGGTTCTCTAACAAACATGCCTCGAAAGATGGAACGCCGGCTCTACCACCCGACGAGGCAGCCAAGCTAGAGATCGAACATGGCACACACCAGCTCGAGACTCTTCTCAACGCGTCCATCGACAAGAACTTCGATTTGTTCGAGCTATACACGATGCGCAATATCCTAACAGTGCGGCCAGATGATCAACCATATATGCGTCTGGCGCACTACGAGGGCTTGGATTTCTCTGGGTCAGAAGGTCCAGATCGGCCAACGACCGAGTCTGTGACTGCGCTGCGGAGGAGATTACATGCTAGCCAGCGACTACACACAGCACTCGAGTCTGAGAGAGCCCGAAATGATGCGCTGCTTGGCAAATTGAGGTCTGCGCTGGGTGTTGTGCCTGGCAATGTAAAAGCAGAAGAGGGACAGGCTCAGGCACCAGACGGTTCAGCCTTTGGATTCTTGCGCGACAAGACAAGTCTTCAGGCCGCTGGAGCCGACAAGCCCATCGCGACGACAACAGAATTCACCCTCTCACAATTACAAGCCCTCCGCGCTCTATCAACATCACTACGCACATTGCTTCCTGACCTTGGTCCCACGGATGCAGATACCTCAATGGAGGACGCCTCAAGTAGCTCACGTACATGGAGACGCGAGCGTGTGGAATATGTGGAGGGTGCATCGCGGAAATATCTCGAGACAGCTAGAGGTCTGGAGCTGGGAGATCAGGGCGAGGTACGTGATGGTGAGTGGCAGGGAGAAGGACGCAAAATTACGAGAAGCGATGTTGAGGGGCTGGAACAAGTGGCTGCTATGCTTGGGCAGAAGTCAACGACGACAGGCGAAGCTTCTGGTGAAGGAGAACCGATGGATCAGTCATAGGTTGAGAACTGCATCTTTGATATGTCAAGTTTAGTTGGTGATTTGAAAGGCGTTGGGCGAACGAAGAAAACGGTCTATATCATAGTCTTGGCGATGAAACTTTTTGTCATTCGATATACAAAACAGATGCTTCAAGGCATGGTCAGCACAACATCTATCCCAGCGAGGTATATACCTCCAGTACATGTCTAACCCTTGACTAGTGGTACAATTCTCTCATCCCATCATTCCTCCTTGTTTTCTCTATGAACGCGCATACTGCCTCAACTTCTGGCTGTCTATCAAACCATTATGCTGAGCCAGATACCAGAAATGATGTCTCCAGTATCTCTCATTCGCACTCTTGCTCTCCCTATCATGAAGCTTATACTTGAGAACAACATCCACTACTCTCTTAGCCGACTCCGTGTCTCCTTTTTCGAGAAGCGCTTGCATCAGTTCCTTGAGACACGAGAGCGATGTGACAGGGCGACCAGAATCGGCGAGATCGTCAAAGATAGACATGGCTTCTCGAACATCACCCCCGATGGCGTGGGCGGTCATGACTCGCTCCCACAGTGTCTGGTCGCCGGTGGACACCTTTGTCAGATTGTTGTCCTTGAGCAGAGTGCGGATCTTGTTGATATCAGGAGGATCATGACGAAGGGCTCGCTCAACCAGAATAGTGATCATGTGCGGTGTCAGAACAGAACCGAAGCCGTTGCTGCGCATATGTTGTTGCAATGCAGCGATGACATCGTCAGAGCAATTGGGAAGACCATCAAGAGCATAAAGCATCTTGCCATATGTCTCGAGATTAGGCTTGAGTCCAGCTTGTTCAATATCGTTAAAGACGGCCTTGATAGCAGCAACTTGCTCCTCAGCACTGGCATCTTCCATACGCCCAATGACAGCCTCGAGTAGAATGGTAAAGGTGGCAGAGTCAGGTTCGATGCCCTCCCTCTGCATGGACTTTAAGAGCTCGTCGACATTCTTGTGGTAGCCCATGCGAATAGTCTCGCGGATGAGGATGTTATAGGTGCGAGTATTTGGAGCAAGACCTTGTCTTCCAGCCCACGCCAGCAAATCGTGTGCAGCCTTGGGGTCTGCATTTAACAGACTTTTGAAGGCAGCGTTGACGGCTTCGATACTAGGCTCAACAGCTTGAGATTGTTTCCCTTGCTTAACTGCAAGTTGCCAGTTTTCTACCAACTCCGCGAGCGCCTGTAGACCCTTCTGATGCTGACCAAGCTCAATAAGCGCTGACACACGCTCGGTCCAAATGACAGCGTCGAGCTTCATACCGGACTTGACAAGTTGGCTCCATAATGCCTCGATCTTGCCAATATCCTTGCACATCTTCCATCCGTGCATCATGCTTGTATAAGTTCTGACTGTTGGCTCAACTTCAAGCGAGTGCATTAGGTCGAGAGTCTCCTGAACTCTTGGATAACGACGGACTGCACACCATACGAAGATCCAAAAATCGAGAAATTCACGATCGTGAGCCAGCTGGGGTTTGATACCCGGGTTGTCGCGCAAGGCCACTAACATGGCGTCCCAGACGGATCCAATCGCACCTCTGTCGCGTGCCCTATAAGCTGCTCGCAGTTGCTTGTGAAAGTTGTTGAGACTGTTTCTCGCCCCCGGATCTGGGCCCTGAGATGAGGCTTTCACCCAGGCGTGGGATTCGCCCATGATCATAGTTGATGCGAGAGCCCATTGTTGCGAGACATACTCCTTGAGTGTGGCCAGTCTCTCAGGAGAAATCCTTGAGGATTTTGACACGATAGTATCGATATCAGCCTGTTTGATTTTGTACTTGGATAACACCGCTCGGACAAGTATCAGTAAAGGCGACAACTGCGTCTTGTAATCAGAACCAGAATATCTGTTATCTGAAGCGATAGCGAGAGTAGCCAGTAGTGAAGGGATAACTTCAATGGCTTGGGGCGGCGGTAGCTGAAGAAACAAAGAGGCCAACGCTCGAGATGCCTGTGTCCCTGCTTGTGCTGGGGCGCCACCCCTGCTGTACTCGGTATCCTTCAACACCTCTGTCACGCTGGGTAGTGCGAAGCGCGCCTCCTTGTTGGCTTCGCTGGGTCGCTTGAGCTGAGAAAGATGCTGCCACATTTTGAGAATCTCCAACCTCATTGCAGTGCGCTCACCGGACCCATTCTTGTGTTGCAAGAACCTAACACACATGTTGAGAATGAGATCGTTTCGTAGGCGGAGGCCATAGTCCCCAAATGCCCGGTACTTCTCAGCTATATCGTGACTGTTCTTGTATAGACCATTTTGAAACATGTAAGCACACTCAATGCCGAGTAGTTGGGTTACAGCTGTGTAGATAGCCTTGGGGATCTGGCCTTCAAGTGCGACGATACTCGGCCAGATCTCGTCGCGGAAGATATTATAGCGCTCATCGGGGTGGACTCCTCTAGACATGACTTCTTTGAGTCTTGCGATGATTTCGAGCTCATTGAGTATAGGCATAGGCCCACTGGCAGCCTCGGTGCTTGGGGTAGCTTCATGATCCGCACGACTCACGATTTCTTTGAAAAGTGCCAATGCCGGGTCCTGGTCTGGTTTCTGTTTCTGTTTGAATGCATTGACTCCTATTCTTGGTCCATTATGGGGATGTTTTGACTCTCTGCTGGTGTTGGCTGACTGTGAAGCTGTCCTTGTCCTTGTCCTTGTCCTGGGTGTATCAGGAATCTCAGCTGTGGTTGAATACGAAGCTACAGCCCCAAGCCGCTTGGCTGAGGCCGGAACTGATCGGAACTGCGATGAGCATCTTGAACAGGCTGTCCGAGATGCGTACATGTCGTAAAGGCCCCAGGGGGTTTTGGTGGGTGCAGTTGCAATATGTAACTCAGTTGAGGGTCACTATTTTCATCAAGTTAGTTGATGGACTGAGGTGAGGAGCCAATCAAATGCCTTTTTGCATCCCACCTCGGTAAATTTCGGTGTGGCCTGTACCGGGTAAGTCGCTACCTTGGTAAGAGGTAAAACCAACTTATTCGCTGGTATTTATTACCTAGGTATGCTTGAGAGGCGAGGTATAATGTTACTGTCTATATGTTGCTTTTGGGTTTGTCATGTTGTGGTAGTCAAAATAATATCTTTATTTATCCGTATCATCTTAATCAATCAATAACTCGTTTCTATCCGGCTGCTTCAAGCCTATTGTCCCGGCCGAAGAGTAGCGGAAAACTCTCCATCAATCTCAATAATCTTTTCCACACTCTTCTTGTAACCCTCTTCATTCTCAATCAAGTCAATATACTCCGCCACTTTGGGAAACTCTGACTTCCAAGAGCCATTCTCAAACGTTCCAAAGTTGTCAAGATCTTCTTTGGCAGCAATCAATGGGAAGCTCAAGAGAATATCCGCGGCAGTGAGTTGCGGTCCACAGATGTACTTGCCACCTGATGCGGCGAGGTGGCCTTCAATCATCTTGAGGTTAACGTGCACATTGGGGAAGATGAAGGCGGAGAAGATGCGGTTGGCGAGGATTGTTGATATGGGGCGGATGAAGAAGGGAACCTGGGGAGATTTGAGGGCTGTATAACGAGTTAGTGAAGCTCAATTGAGACGAGAGAGAGAGTCAACTTACCGCTGACAACAAGGGCCATGACTAGGGGAGGCATGAGAGTACCCTCACAATAGTGAAGATAGTACTGATATCTCATCCAAGCCTCAGTCTCGCCACCAATCTTGCCCTCCATACCCTCCTTCCATCGCTGAGGCACCAGCTTCTTACCCTCAGGCACATTCTCCGCAAGATACTGAGTGATGAAGCCACTCTCAGCCAGGGTGATAGGCTCAGCGTCTTCACCGGCACCAGCAGGTCTGATCTGAATCACAGGCGACTTGCCCAGTGGGTGCACCTTTTGCAGCTCCGGGGGAGCCATCATGGTCTTCTTGTTGCGGTGGAAGATCTCAAGCTCATAGGGCAGATTGAGCTCCTGGAGCAGCCAGAGGATGCGCTGGGAGCGCGACTTCTCGAGCCTGAATTGGTTAGCATTGAGAGCTCAGCACTATGATGTATAAATGAGACATACCAGAAGAGCTTGACGTGGGGTAGTCCGTTTGAAGCCATGGTTGGGAACTGTGAAACGGTGTATCGAGATGAATCGATTGACAATAATAGAAATCGAGCCTATGACAGCTTCACAAAACATCCGGGAGCCTCAAATTTATATGGCCCATTAGTCTCGGCCAAGGTTCCAAATATGGCCGCCCTAAATATGATATACGACCATGATGCATCACTTTTGGTTGGCTGGTCGATGTCGATCCATAAATAAAGGACCGGGAGCATCACATGTGCCGAGTCCTCGGGTCGATCTATTTAGCAAGTAAGGTAGTTAGTTATTGTATGTATTTTCTGATTTTGTCTTGCCTTTGTCTTATACAAAGAAGGGCCTAGTTTCAGAGCCTCTAATCTAGTTACAGCATTTCTTTCTATGCTATTCCCAAATGCTGCCGGTTGCCATGTGATGCGATGCGTTCCTCTCCCTCCCCGAACCCCTTCCACAAAAGCAAATATAGTGAACCAAACGCCTTTTGCTCTAACAGGCTTTGCGCCAAAATTAACACGCTATGACCATCGCCAAGTCCGCTGTAAAAATCCATCGAGATCCTTTTCTGGATGCTTTCCTTATTCTTTCCTTTGCTATGCAGTCAATTCACACATCAGACACAATTCTGATACGAGACGGATATTACTTCATAAGCAGCACAGAACTTTCTTCATCGTCGTCGAGACTTTGCTGCTGGGGCTGGCGCGTCATTAACGGCCTCCCGCTTTCGTGTCTGCTTTCGAGATCTGGGAGGTGGCGGGGGATCACTGTGTAAGTGTCCTAGTTCCTCCAGCGCGGTCGTGTTCTCCCACTGGAGACTGCGATAGTTGGGCGCCTCCGGCGACTTGTCCCGGATGCGAGTGCTCATTCGCTTGTGATTCTCCTCTTTCTTATCACCATCTTCCTCCTTGGACAGGTAGGCCTTGCGGCTCTCCATATGTTTGGCGATCTTGTCCTTGAAACTTAAGAGCTCCTTTCGAAGCTTGAGTTCGTTGAAACCACGAGGGTCTAGCCATTTGATGAGCTCATCTACATGCGCCGGCTCCGAGATGTAACCCCACTGGTGTGCGTTGAAGACGCTGGCGTTAGCCTCTTCCATAGCCTTTCGCTCAGGAACAGTCATGTTGAACTTTTCCTTGTACTCTTCCTGGAGTTCAGCAGGCAGGTCGATGTATCCTTCTCGCTCAAGCTCGTCAGGTCCTTGAACCCAGATCAGGCCGTTGGCGTAATCGGCTGATGCGGTCGAGCTATCAGGAAGCCCACCATACGGCATGCCATTTCGTTCAAACCAATAGTACCGGTTCCAGAAGCGATCCTTTCCAAGTACTCGGGTCCGAGGGCAGTCAGCCTCGCGCAGATCGTTTTCGATGACGGCAATCTCCTCCTCACACTTTTTGATGACTTCCTCTTTCTTCTGAATATCTTTCAAGAGTTTGGTGAACTGCTTTGATTGGGCTGGCGGTTTGGGCGTCTTAGCAACCTTGGCAGCCTTCTCCTTCTTGCGAGCCTCTTCTTCCTCTTGCTTACGCTGCTTAGCCGTCTGAGGTCGTCGGCGCTTGCGAGCCGATGGATCATCTTCTGTTTCTTCGCCATCTCCCCCTCGTGAGATGATAGAATCTTCAGGATCAGCTATTTTCACGTCTCCATCCTCTTCCTTTGGTGGGGAAGGAGGCATGTTCTCCGGTAGGAGGATCTTTTTCTGCTCATTGAGTTGGCGTAGATCTTCAATGCTGCATAGATTATTAGCATTCGGTGCCAAATGGGAAAGTTTGGCTCTTGACTTACGCTTGCTTACGTTGCCGCTGCCATTCGATCCTCTCCTTGCGGTACGTGGTCATGGTTTCGCTGCAATCTTCCATGTAGCCTCGCATGGCCTTGGTCTCAGTGGTCAGCATGCAGATTATCTGCAAAGCCTTGACACGCTGGTTGACATCGAGTTGGGCGTATCGCTGCTTGACAGTTTCTTGAGTAGCGTCAACTCCAGCAGGCACAAGGAGGTGCAAGAGCTCCTCGCAGACCTCATGTCGACGTTCGTTCTTTGACAACTGATGGAGAAGGCCAACCATGATTCGCTCCCATCCTCCGTTAGTAAAGTCTCGCTTTCGAAGGTGTTCGATCCAGTCGTAATCCTTGAGAAGTTGCTCGGCGCGATGCTTAGTCTCCTCCTCGCTTTCCTTCTCAGCGGCCGCGGCCTCGGCAGCTAAACGTTCTGCCTCCGCCTTAGCAAGACTACTGCGGGTAGCTCGTCCGACTGGCCGAGCCTCGGGCTCAGGAGTTGGCAGAGCGCTGGCATCCTCATCGCTGTCCTCGTCGCTATCTTCTTCGTCGACTTCGGGTAGGGTGATGCGAACCTTGCCACCATCGGCTTCGGAGTCCACCAGAATCTTCAATACTGAGCAATGGATCTCGTCAAGCAATTGAATCGGAACCTCCTCTGATGCAACGCAGAGGGTCTCAACATAATCGTCAAATGTGAACGAGTCCAGCTTGAACACCTCGCAATACACATTGAGGGTGTCCCAAGTCTCCAGCAATGGGCCAATCGATTCCATCTCAATCTTGTCGCAATACTCACTCTGCGGCATATCGTCGTTTTCAACCTTGACAGGTGGGTTTCTGCAGAGAAATTTAAGAGGCGGACGCTTGCGATCATCTCGGGGCTCAAGCTGCAAATCTTCGATAGGATATTTCGGAGGAGGTGGTGGAGGAGGCGGTGGCGTAGGTTCACGCTGGATTGGTGTCTGGATGCCATAGTCTGAAGGAGAGCTGAATGGGTTGCCGCCATGAACAGGCATGTTAAGAGGCCACTTGAGACCCTTGGAACCAGATCCCGGCTGACCAGGCTTCGCCTTACTCTTGGGAGCCGGCTTGAGTTCCGGCAGACGTACTGGACCAGAATGAAGTGCAGAAGTCAAATCATGACCGTTGGTGTCATGGTTGAGGTGGGCTCGCTTTTGGGCCTGGAGCTGTTTACGCTCCATAACCTTGGTGTCGTATCGAAGGTGAGGAGGAACGCGAGTATCGATATGATACTGGCTCGCATAGTCGTGCTTGACCAGCCACGGTGCCCCATTCCATGCGTCGCGGGTGACAGTCTTCTTGATGAAAGATCTGAGCATTGCCTTGGTGAAGATACCCCGGTCGCGACAGATGTGCTCATCGGTTACAATTGTGTCCTGTTCTGTGTCCTTGAGATCCACCAGATAGCGGGTTGTAGGTAAAGAGTGAGTCCATCAGGAAGAGCGCGGGGACCAAAGGTTGTCTTGTCGCGGACCAATCCATGAGCGCGATCGCCTCCCTTCATGGTCACTGTGACCTCTTCACCAGGGTAATAGTCATGCTTGAACTCGTCGTAGATTTGATCAACGAGGTTATCCAGTCGAGAAACGGTCTGAAACTGCACCTTACGCAGTATAGGACCTTTCAACGCCTCAGGAAATGAAGCTTCGACTTCTTTGCCACCAGCAAGCTAAGTCAATTGTTAGCCGTTGAACGATAAATCAAAGTTTACAAAACAAACCTCGCTCTTTAGAGCCTCAAAGAAAGTCAAACCAGAATGGCCTGTAATCTGATCATTAAAGCGACGCTGCAGGATGGGTAAGCAAGGGATGCCAAGGTGTAAAGCAGATATGATGGCTAACCTGTTTATAGAAATCCATTCTAAGAGTTGTGTAAGTAAGGTGTAATATTGAACTCGGGTGGTACATGGCACTTACCGATCAAGATAGTCCTCATATGAGGTAAAGATCTCCCCTGTTTGAGGAATGTGCCAGACCTATTGCTGTTTAGCTATTTCGCAAAACCTATAGCGATATTAAGTTAGCCGTACCTCAGTATTCTCATCTTCAATTTCCTGTGCCGGTAAGAAGCGGACCGGTTTACGTTTGAAGAGGACCTGGTGATACTCGTTTAGCAAAGACGAAGTGGTCGAGAGGCAAGCAACAGAAGCGCGTACCATGGTCAAGTAATCGAGGCGCAAGCGGCCGAGTCGGATGTGCAATAGAAACCACCTGCAAGGCTAAGGTATAGCCTGCCCCCACTAACAAGATTGAAGGTTGAAAGTGATGCTATATTGCAGCATGAGCACGAGGGTGATTGTGGTGGAAGACGCGACGTTGAAGAATCGTGCTAAGGCGAAATTTGGGGTCGCTTCGTTTTGCGTGGGCGGATCGAGGAGAACACGGGCGCGCAGGTGGGAAATAGAAATCGGGGGTGGGCTCCTCGAGAGACCGAGTCCGGAGTTGAATGACTTACACGCTCGCACGCAGCGGAGGTCGACGAGGGTGAAGAAGCAAGGTATAAGACGCGAAAAAGATGATATATGAGATATCTCTTGCAATGCGCAGACGTTGTCGAGGTAGACACAAGTTGCGGGCGTGACTAGAGTGAGGAGAATGATGTAGGAAGAAAAGAAGAATCTAAAGAAGGAAAAGAAGCGGGCTACAAGTACGCGACCTGGGCTGGCGGGAGGGAGTTTAACGGGCAGGTCAGGTCCCGGTAGTACGGTGGGTCACTGAGATTCCAGCCTTCTCGGGTGGAACTCGTCTTTGTCGACGGACTTGGCGCTTCACCTTCG
>NC_030992.1:3595178-3726767 GCF_000149955.1 Fusarium oxysporum f. sp. lycopersici 4287
CATTCACATTATTAGGGTCCGATCCAATGCTTTGATGAAGAAGGCGGCTGCAGATACCCGAGGATGAGACTAACACGGTACTAAAAGTGAAAGAAGTGATATATCAATAAGTGTATATATGATATGTTACAGCATACAATTTACTTGTGTACTGCTTATTATATTATATGCTTTGTTGGAGTCAACATTCTAAGCGCGTCAAAATGTCTTGTCATGTCCCAGCTTTTCTTTTAGCTTAGCTCCTCATGGATCCGTTCCATCCTCTCCACCTCCAACCCCTGTCGGTCCGCGGCCCTCCTCCTCCTCGTCTAAGATCCATCATTCAACTTTGCCCGCCTATAAAACAAGCCTAACTCAACTTTTTGCCCACGTTTTTGGACTCATTATAATCCTCACGTCACTCTGCACCCAGAAAACATAGATTCGGAAACAAATCATGCAGGTTCGGGAAGTTATATCCAATATAGCTTAATCTTGAAATTCTTCTGGACATACTATAGACTGTCATCTCGGGACGCCAAGTAAGCTTCTGATACAGCAATCACTCACGATAATCACCAGCAAAGCGCAGTTCAGAGTCACAGAGCCTCTGAAGATGGTACTCTGTCAATGTAGTAAATTTATATCAAGACTGCCTGGAATTAACAGAGCATCATGACATAGAACACGAGCCTCTTCGGTCTCTCCGTCAAACGCGTCGTGTAAGTCATATTGGAATTATATACAACCCTACCACTTCATAAATGCCCCCCAACGAACCCCAGCAGTCAAATGTAATGTACTTAGACCACATGCACTGTCTTTTCACTTTTAGCCACTGGAAAAAGACCTATCAAGGCACCGCTAGAGCTGGAGCCACTGCATCCTCCAGGGACATCACCTGGCTTTGTGCTCTACGAAGCTCCACAATTGGGATCGCAAGCTACTTTACACTCGTCTGCCACTGCTTCCGCACGCGCGAGGAGAAAAATCACGATATAATGATGAAACTGCTGCGAATGTGCTCCAAGAAGCCACCTACACCGATTGTAGCCCTGGAAAGATTTAGGGTGTCTGAAGCACAGGCCTGGCAGTGATTATTCCGGCTGCCAAATTACCAATGGGATGATTCGTTTTACTCGGAGAACATCATGAGAGTCATTCATTTTTAGAAGAGATATGAAATCTATTGGGTATCTAAACATCAACACTTCATGCTGTGAAATACACAACCATATAACCCAACCAGCTTCCAACCACGCCAATCGCAGTATACGAGCTCGTAAACATCAACGGAAGGAATTCATAGCTCTTGCCAAATATGATCTGGTGTAGGAGTGAGCAGTATAAAATGAGTGGGATGCTCACGGCAATGTACAGTGTGCTGAACCGGTCTAGTAGGAAGATCCTGGGCTTGTTGGAAGCAGGGGCAAGACGGTCAAACGCCATGAGGAAGACAACAAGCCAGGTGATAGTGTAGATGGTCTTAATAGGAAATTCTGCCGGCGTGAACAGCAGGGGGAAGAGTGATACATGACCGGCAACAGCCAGCGGCCGGAAGGCTCCGAGATGACGTCTGTCTCGGAGAGCAATGAGACTGAAGGGGATGATGACAAGAAGAATGGCCTTCTCATGAACATGCCAGCCAAAGAGAAAAGAGGCATAGCCACATAGGGTGACAGCACCGATGAACGTCTCCCAGGTTGGTTGAGAGAATAGCTTGATCAAAGGTAGGACTTGGAAGAACAGTGTGAAAACGAAACATGTTCTTGGGCTGATTTCAGGCAGAACGGCAAAAGCTGTATCTCCAACTAAGCCACGAGTGACACTCTGCAAGGCGTTCTTATCGACAGCCCAGCCAACGCGTGGAGCAACTATAGAATGTTAGACCAATGGCTGAGGTAGCTGTTCTGAATTAAGGTGCAACTTACTGTGAATCAAGATTCGATCCGCAAAAGAGTAAAGAGCCCAGACATTAGGCGCCCAGTAAGCGTGACATAGGCCGCGAGAGAAAGGGAATAATCTGCTCAGAAGCTGAGGAATCTGATTCATAGCTGCAAATGGTCCAAAAGCAGCTCCAAAGATGGTTCCAATACCCAAACCCAGCTTGATCGAATTCAAGAATCGGATTCGGAAGATGGATTTAGACGACAAGCAATATGCTCGCAGGAGATATACGAAATAAGCCGGCGCCAAGTACAAGTAAATGTGCTTGAAGCATAGGAGGGCAGCAAAGATGAGCCCACTAGTTAGTAGCTCATTCTTGTCGCGAGCAAGGACAAGAGACATGACAAGAATTCCGTACATGAAACCATTGTACTGGAAGTGAATATGGTCGATAATGAGAAGTCCGGGAGAAAGAATGATAGATAGAGCAGCGACCTGAGCAGCGCGACGGGACTTTAGAGGCGCATTGTCGATAAAGGTCTGAAGGGCCCAGACCAGAACAAGCTCTGTGATAATAACAGAAGTTCGTTGAAAGTAGACCGTTTGCCAGCTCTCGTAATCGAGGTTGTAGACTTTGACCATGAGGGGATCAATCAGACGGGCGACGTGTGCGAGGATCCATTCGAAGTAGGCGAAGAAGGGGGGATAATCCAGAGTCCATTCCGAAGTCTTTTCGAAGTACCATTTCTCTAGAGGAAGACTGTTCGTGATAGCGAGCCAATTACGATGGACTTCAAAGTCGGTCGATTTGCTTTTTGGCGGTGGTGAGCGACACGCGACGGATATGATGGAGAACGACTCACTATGCGGGGAACAGGAGGATTTTGAAGGCGGCAGCCACAAGCGCAGTCTGCGCAAGTGTTGGGTAATGTTCGCTCATGATGCGCGGTCACTATTTGTGTTGTCGCGGAGCTGGGGATGGCCTCATGACCTTGTTTCTGTGGGATTAGTCAAGGTAGATCTTGATACAAGTCATGACGAGAAGGAGATTGGCTCGTGTTCTTTTTTGGACATGAGGTGGTTTGTCCAAGCAAATGTCCCCACTAAAACACCCTAGCATCGAGTCGAGTTGACAGCTAAGGGACCAGTACAACAGAGCTTCAAACACTCAGCCCATTTCACCATAAGAGTTGACAGAATTTATTGGCCGGTTCTACAGATGATGAATCTAACATTAAAACAAGACTTTCATACCGTTAAAGTAACCGATCCAAGTCTCGAGATGCACAATGGTCTTTAAGAACTCTTTTCGACATGTCCAATCTGGGGTCCAGCTATGGAAGTCACATACAGGGGTATAGCTTTGACTTTATTCTGGCCATAGGTGTCAAAGTCTGAGTAACAGAAACAGTTTCCAAACTGTCCGTCTTCGCTTTACTTATTAATTATTCAATTCGATTGTTTCCCTCAATCTTAAAACAGCTCGAAAGGGGTTCACCGTATTCTCCTTTGAAGCTACCGACGGCCCGAGCTCTTTTCCCCAGCTTCCATTTTGTTAGCTAACAAATCCACCAATAATGCTCTTTACTGGGCATCATCAAGCCACGCTGCTCCAGGTAGGTTACGCCACAAAACCCTTTTCAAGGCTGAGTTGAATGATCGCATGTGGCTTCATTAAGTCAATGTCTCCTTCTCATGAGACTTTTCCCTCTCTCTTATTGTGTTTGAGTATCAACTGATAGATTCTTTGTTCTTTCATTATCTTAATTCCTATATTACAGGCCTCATTATTGTGTCTTTTAGAACCCCATCGTTGATTCCCAATCGTTGGTCTCTAGTGAACCCCCGCTCTAAAATCCAACCACCAAGTACGGTATACGCTTGTTCCAGGGGCTGCATAGTGCAAAGTGTCCTTAGACCTCAGCCTTGCCTCCACCAACTCGGCTCATTCCATTCAACTTCCCGAGCTCTTTTTTTCCGTGACCCGAACTTGGGAAAAAGGAGTGAGTCCGTCCTGCGCAGGTGTCGAGTTCTGTCTTGCCTGCGGTTTCCATCCTTGTTCTTATTTCGTCTTTTGGTCCATTGGAGCTACCTGCGTCCATCTTTACGCTGCTATGAAGGTCTCTTTCTCTTTGGCTGCGCTGCTGGCAGCAAGCCTGTCGCAGGCTCAGTATCTCATCAGTGAACTTAGTTTTGGTCATGCTGGAAGGTTTGTTCTACCTTGTTGTACTTTTGTGGTACTGCACTGTCCAGTGATGTTGCTAACCCGTGCTGCGTCTACAGGATAAGCCCACCCGAAGCTCGTGGACAGATCCCCAACTTTGCTGTCCAAGGCAACCCCAACACGCCCGAGGTTCTCTCAAACCGAATCATCTTGACACCTCTTGCTCCTGGTAATCAACGAGGTGCCGTATGGGGCCAGCAGCCTTTACTTCGAAACCAATGGATCGCCGACGTCGACTTCCGAGCCAACGGACCTGATCGTGGCCGTGGTAACCTCAACATCTGGCTTGTTCGCAACGGTCCTGCTACGATCGGCTCTGGAAGCATTTACACTGTCGGAAAGTTCGACGGTTTGGCTCTAGTTATTGATACTTCTGGCGGTTCCAGTGGTATGGTTCGAGGGTTCTTGAACGATGGAAACACCGATTATTCGAGGCAAAGCAATGTCGATGAGCTCTCATTCGGCCACTGCCCTTACAACTACCGCAACCTCGGCCGACCTTCGCAGGTCAAGCTTCGACAGACCGCCAGGACATTCCGTGTTGAGTTGGATGGTAACCTGTGCTTCGAGTCAGACAAGTTCAGCATTCCCACAGGCTATCAGTTTGGTGTCACTGCTGCTACCCCTGATAATCCTGATTCTTTTGAGGTCTTCAAGATGGTTGTCATGGCTGATAACAGCGACAGTGGTCCTGTTCGTGACCCTCCTAAGCAGAACCAAAACCAGGGCCAGAATCAGAACCAGAACCAGCGTGTTCCACCCGTCAGGGACACCTCCAACAGTAATAACAAGCGAAACGATGGCGAGTACGCAGATGAAGATCCTGATATCTTCCAGACTTCCAAAGCTCAGTTCATGGATCTGCACAATCGCCTTCAGAACACCAACCACCAGCTCGCCTCCCTGCAGCGCACCTCCTCACGCCACCAGCAGCAGGATGAGAAACGTCACGAGGACTTGACCGCCCTGATCGGCCAGCTCCGTGCTGATATGCGAAAGCTCGACGATATCACTGCTCTGCACAGCCGTGTCATGGAGCTCGAGAAGGATATTCAGGGTCTCCGAAAGGAACTCAACCGCAAGCTGCAGTCCACCGAGCGTACCTTCAAGGACACACTCTCTGACCACCATAACTCTTTGTCAGAGACTGTCATGGCCAAGACTCCTGGCCACCGCTTCCTTATCTTCGTCTTCCTTGGCACACAAGGTCTTCTCGTTGCGGCTTATGTGGTTTACAAGAAACGGCGCTCATCCATGCCTAAGAAGTATCTGTAGACTCATGAACAAGGACTAAAAAGAGGGGGAGTATGAATTCAAGGGAGCACTTGTGTTTGGATAGTGAGGTCTGACTTCACGCCTTGTTCCTTGGTATTGCTGTGCTTTGTAAATTAGATGCATGAGCCGTGTGTACATGGGAGAGTTTTTATGTTAGCAAAAGAAATGAGCATGATGATTAAAAAAAATCATAAATCAATATTGCAAATCTGAAAGACTATGTATTCAAGACTCATTCTCATTACCTGGACCAGTTACTCAATGTCATTAGACCACTCCCGGACCACCCATAACTATCCACGCATTCAAACACTAAACATTTCAGACTCGCTTGCCTTGCTCGCCGACCGTTTCATAGCCAACTGCAAGCATTCATAGCGTCATTAAATCTTCTCAAAGCTGCCGTTGATTACATCCAGCATCTCGTCACCCTTGGGGGCAGCAGAGGTCAAGTTCTCATAGCCACCGGGTGTGACGAGGATGTCATCTTCGATGCGAACACCACCAACTGGGTAGTATGTCTCGAGGAGGTCTTTGTTAATGAACTTGGCATGTGACGGGTTGTTCAGGAAGTATCCCTCAATAAAAGGACGGCAGAAGTAGCTTCGATAAATTAGCCCAAAAACCTCAATCTTGAAGAAATTATAGTACTTACATTCCTGGCTCGATTGTCACAATCATGTTGGGCTGAAGAGACTGTCTTGGCTTTGTAGGTGGAGAAGACGAAGCCATACGATGCATTGCCACCAGAGCCGTGGCAGTTACCATCTCACGCTTACCACCCTCGACGTGGAAGTTATCTCTCATCAGGAGACGCTCATAGCCAGTGACATCGTGGACCTCAAGACCAACGTGATGACCGAGACCGTGGGGGAAAAAAGCAGCGACGGTTCCAGCCTTTTGGATCTCCTCAAAGTTGCCTTTCAGAAGACCCAACTTGCGCAAGCCCTGGAGAGCTACGTCACTGGCATGGAGCTGAAGTTCGTAGTAGACAGTGCCGGGCCGAACACGTGCTATGCACTCTTCCTGCATGCGCTGCACAATAGAGTAGATCGCGGAGGCCTCCTTAGAAAAGGAACCACTGACAGGAAGAGTACGGGTGATGTCGCTGGCGTAACATTGGTACTCACAGCCAGCGTCGACAACGATCAGTTGCTTGCCCTCGAGAGGCTGGTTGTTGGCTCCGTAGTGTAGAATCGAAGCATTGACACCAGCGCCAGCAATAATAGGATATGCCTGGGCGTGAGCACCACGCGAAGTACAAGCGGCAAGAAGAACTGCCTCGACGTCTTGCTCATTGCGCATAGTAAGGAGACGCTCAGCCACGGCACGATGAGCAGCGGCAGAGATACGTGAAGCGCGACGGATGAGTGCAACTTCATATTCCGTCTTAATTACACGGGCCTCATCCATGGCAGGTCGCAGCTTGGAGCAGTTGATCTGGGTCTGTCCTCGAGGTCGATCAGTCAACTTAGGAGCCTGATCAGAATGAAGGACATAGAGAGTCTTCTCAGGACGAAGTTGACCATGAAGAAATTTGGACAATTGAGCGGTGTATCGAACATCATCGACGTCGTATTTACGCATAGCCTCTGCTGCGTCAGGAGTTGGGCCGTGATACAAGACCTGTCGCGGCTCGGCGTATGGAATCCAGAGGGTGAGACGATCCATGGCGATTTCGTAAGTAACGGCACAGTCGGGAAAGTCAACGCCAGTCAGGTAATAGAAACTGTGTTGTTATCAGTAGAATTTCTTTCATAGGAACTGGGTAGCATACTATCTGCGTTGCTTGAAAGGAGGCGACTGGTCTGAGTCTTCATAGAGGCGTGTAGGCTCGCCAGGAAGATAGAGGAGTCCATCAGTAACGCCGAGCTCTTTGACGACCTTGCGCGCATGGAGTTTTGCTTCATGGTATGTCAGTACTCGTTTAAATATCGAGAACATGTGAGACAGAGCTTCTCTGAACATACCGGGATACTTGTTACCACTGCTGCTTTTACCGCCGCAGTCATCGTCACTCTTCTTTACCTCAACACATCTATCAAAGAGCTCGAGTCAGTGATATGAGCATTACACCAGATAAATGAGAGTATAAGACCCCAGGATCAACTCACAGCGCGTCGAATTCATCCTCAAGCACAAACTCGTAGCTCATCGACCTTCTTTCACGTGCTTGAGGCCTCTGCTCCCCGCAGACGGGCTTCGGCGGCGTTATCGGCGGTGCCATCTGCGTGCACTATAAATCCAGTACAGCCTTGTTGACTCGTACGTAGGATCGAATGAGCGTGTTGAAAAAGGGCCGTGATGGACAAAGAGAGTTGCTCAAGAATATGTGTTGTTTATTGAAAAGAGAGGAAGCTTCAAGTTTCATGTGATAATACACTAAAGCTACAGTTACAGTTACAGTTGGAGTTACAGTATCCATCCGTAATCAGTCAGCCACAGTCTCCCCGTATCGCTTCCTTGCGGTGCTCATCGGGAGTGGTCACAGCGTATCGCAACCCCCCGATAACGCCCTTATAAGCCTTCTAAGCCCGACTGTACTAATTCATCCATTTCATGACGCAACCAGATCGATAATGAGACGCTTTTAGTCCGCCGTGGAATTGTTGAGGATAGATTAGATTACGGGATGATCCGATCTTGTATCCGCAAATAATTGCTTCAGTGGCTGAAAGATCTCCATCTCCAAGCCAAACACTATGAAATACACATTTAATACTGAGTCAACCACTTTCAATGTTTCACATGCCTTATGGCAAGTCTCATTATGATGGATCTATACTCAAAGCTGAATTCATTGCAGTGCTAACAAGTAGTCTTCTTCTCAATGATCCTACACCTTGCATTCAGCTTCCCTCCTCTGTTCACATCCACTTCAACTTCAACCTCAACCTCAACAGACAATCCAAAATGTTTGTCCAAGTGTATACCAGTCCCAGCCGCCGTCTATGTGCTTTGGCCATATCTAAAAACGCGATCATTTCTTTGCCATACTCTTCAACCGTGGTATCCTAGCCCCTTTAACAGTCCAAGCACTCCGTTCCAAATCAAAATCGCTCTTCCCATGAAATAAAAATCAAGATCAAAATCACTAGCCGACGCCTCGCGCGCTTTCCGTCCTCCCGTATCATGAGTGGGTATCAAATGTAGCGACCGTTACATTCCTTGGAATCCTCCTCTTCCAGAGCCAAAGAAGCCTCCCCAATCCGCCTGCATGCCCTGTTCTGTAAACATTTGTTGTATTTGCCTTTCTTGATGCCGTTGTGCGTGCGCTCGTCGGTTTGACATGGCGTGTCCTTGATGAATCGCGTGCGTTTGTGACACTGGTCGCCGTTGTTGCATCATCGGTTGACCGGGCTGCATTCCCATTATGGCTGATGGACTGGCGAACATCGGTTGGTGGCTCGATGCACTCATCATGGGCTGGCCCTGCTGGTGCATCATGTAGGGCGGTGGTTGTCCAAAGATCTGACTTTCCACGTCGTCGAAAGTTCCAGTCAAGAAGAGTTGCATATCTTGATTCTGGTCTCCCATAGTGGTGGGTTGGTCTGTCTTGCCTGGGAATCCCAATTCCATCATAGGTTGGTTTGGATAGGCAAAAGGATCCTCAGACGGGAACATGAGCGAGTCGAGTTTGTTGACAGGGTTGTGCATACCCATTTGCTGTCCTGTGTAGGGGTAGCGTTGAGTACTTGTCGCTGCGCTGCTGGTCGACTCTGGGGTGCTTCGCTGCAAATCGGGAGACATGAAATCACCAAAGTTGGCTGAGAAAGTGTTATCTTGGAAGGCTGCGATGCCTCCTCCAGGCAGATCCATCGTCCCTTGAGACAAGGTTGTAGGATACGAGCTTGATGACATCTGGCTCGCACGAGTGAAATCTGTCGTTCCTATCGAGGACATGCTTGCGGGGATTGGAGTATGATGAGATGAAACAGACGAAGGCCGTCCTGTAGGGGCGGGTCTTTTCTTTGAAGGCGCTTGTCGTATTTTTCCAGCATCCAATTGCTCTGGTAATTGATCAAATAGAGCCTGTTTCAACGATGTCAGTAAAGTACCAGAGTTCGAATATTTAGGCCATACCTTGAGAGCGCTGGTAACTCGTTCGGCCGACATGCTCTTCTCCGCCAGGGCTGCAATCATTTGTCTTCCAGCTCGAGCATCCGCTAGAACTTCGCCAGATCCGGGCTTCTCAGGGTTTTCTGTAGCATAGAACACTAGGGACAGGACGGCAAAGAACTCAGTGTACAACATGAACCAGTACGGTCCACTGAGAACCCGCTGTTTGCGGATTTCCAATCCAATGTGCACAATGTTACGAGAGACACTGATGGCAGCGGCTGCACAAGCATATGATAGCTCGTCCACCTTGTTTCCTTGACTCAAACGAGGAGAGACGTAATGCAAGAATGGTCGATATAGCACAAGTTGGACATGTGCATAGGCAAATCTCAACAAATGACGGATTCTATCACTATGGTTAGTAATGCTCTACAATATCTTCAAATATCTCACTGCTGCACTTACCGAACCGTCTCAATTGGCCCCTCACCGCTTGGGCGCCAGTGCTGGGGTAGCCTTTCAAACCAAGAATGAAGCTCAGCTTCAATTTCCTTGATACGGCCATAACTAATTAGATAGGTGGAGGCAGGTTTGTTGTCTTTTGTAACGCTCTGGCCCAATCCCTTTGTTGGATAGACATATTTCGTGACCTTTGACAAGATTTCCATTAGTTCTGAATGGGCGTTGAACGCTTGGAAAAAAGATGGTGATCCAGGCGGTGGTCGCAAAATTCCGGTGTGTGTGATAAACTCGTCATCAACTTCCAAGGGGAACGGCTGATCGATATCGTCCACGTTAAGGAGGAGAGGAAAGCCAAGTAATGTTGAAACATAGATATCCATTTGTCGAACCACGTAGAATACACGTTTCCGGACTTCCTGCTCAATCGGATCGATTTTTTCGTGCTGCAAATGTCGATGAAGGCCTATTCGGAGTGACGAGCGCAGTGCAATACCAACGAAGGAATAGCAGCTGCTGAGATTCGAGGTGGCTTGGAGGAAAAGAATGATGAATAGAAGAGCTTGTAGCGAAATAAGGTCGCGACAATCGGTTACGTCGTGTAATACCGATCGCGCGGCGTTGTAGTATTTGAGACCCTCCTCTGTCGCATCTTGATAGGGCATGCTTCCTGGGTCGTTGTCGTCGAGATTGTTGTACATACATCCAAGAGACATAACAGAGAATAACAGTCCAAGATATTGCGTTTCGTCCTTCGTTAAATTGTCCAATGGTCGTTCGTAGATCTTGTCCATTTGCTCGTAGAAAGTGGGAACGTGAACGATTCGAACGAGACATGTCGCGCAGCTGAGGGAATAATAGCACAGCTTCCGGGCAACATCCTTTGGAGGGAGCTCAGGGTAGCTTGGAACTGCTGAGAAGGGTGTTCCGACTGAAGATAATGAGGGCGACTCCAGACCAGCCGGTCGTTCGGCACGAGGCAGAAACGGAGCTTTTGAGGACGAACCAAGCATTCCTCGGAAATGATCCTTCATGCGTTTCAAGAACACAGCACCGGAGGAGTTGCCGTGAAATTCCAAACTTCCCTTCTCGTCGATATCAAGTTGGCCAACGGAATCGATCATCGAAGTCAGATGAGCTTCATTTTGCTCAGGTTGGGGTGGTGGAGGAGGCTGTCGAGCCTTCGAGGCTTGGGCACGAGCATTTTCGCGATTGCGGAATTCTTGCTGAATTGCTGGATCAAGATTCGGATCGGCCAGGTCGACATCGGGCATAAATTTGTGAAGTAGAGACTCGGCGCGTTGCAGTCGACTTTCCAGGGCTTCGATGTATTGTGGGGCCGGGTTTCTTCTCCTGTTTGAAGGTTTATCGTATGTGCATTCTGCATGTAACAGTCAGCCGCCGCGTCGTTTTCCAGTATGAGGGTTAAAATGTATAAGAACAAGCGATTGAGTGATAAATCAGACAGAAGCCGCGTACCATAACTATAGACAGAGCAGTGCGTGCATGGTTGCTTGCCGTCACACTTAATCTTCTTCCGTCGGCATTCATCGCATGCGCGCGTTACTCGTCGTCGCTTCTGAATCGGTTGGGATGACGCGCCGGGTTGTGGGTTGCCGTCTTCGTCAAGTTCGTTGTCGGACTTGATGCTCGCTGATGGCGACGGAGCGTCATCGTGCCAGTCGTGAGCCGACTGGCCAGCGTCGTTGTCACCGACGTCCAGAGGCATATCGAACTTGGTTGAATTAGCAAAGGACCATGGAGTTAACTACTCGACATTGGTGACTTGAGGGGATAAGGCGATCGGGGTATGAAATTTGGAGTGTCTTGGCAAAGGCTAGGGCCCCATCGCCGATTCAACTCGCAGATGGGACAGTTTCCTTGTAAGGATACAGCGCAACGGACAATGTTGATGCGAATGCAAGGTAGAGAAGAGGAGGTGAGTTCGGGGGCACAACGCTGAGGCGCCAAGGAACAACGGGGAGAGCCGACGGGCGGGTGATTGATGTTGCAGGTTTTCACTCACCAGTTAATAGGCCTCTTGGCCACGATGAAAAGGAAATAACGAGCTGGGTATTATTATGAGAGGGAAACGAGAAAGGAAATGTCGTCGTTGTCGCCGCCGCCGTGCGGCAGAACTGGGAATTGATTGAAGCGGACAGTCGAGAAGAGTCGAAGAGAGTCAAAGGGACTACAGAGTGAATGAATTGCAGATGCAGTTGCAGGGTCGCAAGCGTAAGTTGTGAGGCAAGTGGTAGCCCATATCCCAATCGCCCCCAAGACTCACGGCCTAGGCCATCAGCGTTCAAGAGAGTTCAGTTAAAGTTCCCGCGAAGAAAGTAGCAGGGTCAAGAATAGAAATAGAAGAGTAAGGTAGGTAACCAAGACTGAAATGAGTTGGTGATGATGGGGAAAGCGCCCAGGTAGAGAGTCTGAGAGTGCCCTGGTGCTGGTGTTGGGCAATAGACGGGGGATAGCCTGTCGTACCAAGTACCGTTCCGTAGCGTGCTGCACTGCACTGACTTGACTTGACGGAACCTAACTGAACTGAACTGGGTATGGACTGAACCAGAAGGGACTAAACTGTTCCAAGTCAAAGAGAAAGGGATGAGTGAGAGAAAGCCCTGTTGTAGCGGGCGGGTTTCGCGACCGAGGCGGGTACAGATGATTCGGTTTGGTTTGGCTTGAGCAACAACAGGAGAGTAACAAGCCCAGTACAAGCAACAATACTGTAGCAGCTTGCAACAACAGGTAGGTAACCTACGAACGAAACGGGGTGAGCGAACGAGAGAGGGGAGAACGACGAAAGAGGTGGAGATGCAGAGACGGTAACTCGAACGGGCTCTCCAAAAGGACCTGAGTCTCAGTCTGAGTCTGAGCCTGTCCGAGCCTGGGCTGGTCTTTTGGGGCTTTGGATCGGGGTCCTTAGTCGGAGCCAATTACCATGGTACCTGATACCGTATTATCAGCACGGTACAGTCTTGTACCTCGGTCTTTCGCGCTCATATCTCAATCTAAGGTGACTAGTGAGAGGATGCAGAAACGATAGGTGAGGCCACCTTTGAGGGTAATACTCAGGTCTCCAAAGAGACGGTGGCAGATGCTAAGATTCTACCAAGACCCAGGGCTGGCAAACAAAAGTCGCCAAAGGGATGATGAGACACAAAGGCTGGAAAATTCTAATGCCAAGCAATACCAAGGCACAAAACATGTCAAGCCAAGAGTTGAAGCCAAGCAAAATCAAACGCCAGTGGATGAATGAGTGGCATGGGCACCTGAGGGAGCAGCCCAGCACGAGACGCGCAATATCATTTCGATGGACTTCCAATGGCCCAAGAATGACTGTCGCTGTGAAACCGCTGCACTCTAAGCGATCAGTATGAAAAGGAAGAACGGCAATTGGAGAAATTGCGGACGCGTCAAGAGACTGAAAGCTTGATGTTTTCAATACGACGTAGAGCAAGGGACAATTGAGTTAAGGTTGCGGGTGCAACAGCCGTGAAATAACCCGTACAGTTAGGCCAGCCAAAAAACAGTAAGCAAGAGAGGTTATTCAGCCATTTCAAAATCAAAAATACGAATATTAATTTCAGTCGCGATCAACTCACGATGTCGGGTTCAGGAACCTCATTTTGGTGCATCACATATTGCGGCGTTGCGCAATTCTATCAAGGGGAAATGACCGAGACGGAAGGGTTCAAGGAAAAGACGGCTTCTGAAATGTCACACTGTCCTCTAAAAGTCCTTTTGTTACTGCAGGGGGGATCGGCCTTCAAGTTTACCAGGGCAGGGAGGTGAGGTGACATTGGATCCAGCGTATACCTTAGACAGGTACCAGTTTTTTTGAGTTGCTCACTGTCACTGACTTACAAAAGAACCCCCTCGTCTTGAGATAACTATCTCCATATCTCCATGCCTCATGTGTTGTTTTGTGTTGTGTTGTGGGCTTCCTTGAGGAACCACGCACACAACGTCAATAGTGACCCATTGCGTCGGTGAATAGTTACAGAAGTCGTTGAAGCTGCTCATCAATACCCAGATTCTCTAGAGACTATCACTTGGCGCATTGCCCAAGTGAGTCAGGTCCATGCCCCCAAATAGACTATCACCTCGTAAAACGCGTCGGTGGCTGGTCTACCGGGGCTTTCCTTCGACAATGCTTCTTCTCATCAAACAAGAAGGAATTGGAAACACGAATAACACATTGCAGTACCAACTCGTGCGCAAATACAGCAGGATCACGGCTATGACGGGACGGCGACCTCTAGAAAAGAGAAGCCATCTCCACTGCTCAGGGCCCTGCAAGTGGACGGATACATCCATCAACCCCAAAGCCGCGCGGCCGCAAAATAAACTCGCAGTCAGTCTCAGGGACAGACCCCCTTTGCATTTTGGGACCAACGGCCACTCAGCGCCGTCGTATGCACAAGCACAAACTGTTGCACCGGCGGATTCAAGATGGCCAGCGTCTTTTTTCTTCAATGGATGCGGTTAACTGAAGCATTGAAATGAGACCGATACAACTTTCAGGGACCACGGGCTGTAGACGACCACCACGCCATTGATTACGTTCCGGTACCGTTCCAACGCCTCGAGTCGCGAGTACCGGTACCCAGAAGTAATTTTAAGCACCCGCTAATTGGGGGTCGAAGACACTCACTAACTGGCTAGGGGCAATGAATGAACCGTCCAAAAACGCAAAACGCTCTGGACCAACCTTGTCGTCAGCTAGATCACATCCAATCCAATCCACTCTGACGAGACTTGCATGGCCGAGCCCAGGCAGGCTTGTGAGTGGCTGCACTAGGCAAACCTAAGCCTCAGCGGCATAAACTTGTGGGGATTGATCTTGTTTCCGTGTTATCTGCGTCGATCAAGCCGTGGCAAGAGTCTCTTGAGGAGAGGCCAAGAGGGTCTCGGAATCGCGAGATAAAGCCATTGAAGATGGTGTTGACGACAGGAACCAAAAGTCATTGCTAGTATCTTATTTGGGGGTCGATTTACAGCGTTGAAATTTGCGTGTTGATCAATGAAACTCACAGTCAACTCTATTCGCAACAGCAGTAGACCGCTCCAACTCTGTTCATACCTTATTGAGAGTCTAGTCTAATGCACTGGCTGAAGTGTGACCCAGGCTGCAGCAACGTAGACAAGCATAAGATAAACCAAACACTAATAGAGATGCTTTAATCCGTAGCGTTTGTGAGAACAAGCAGGGTCCAAAATCAAAATGGTCAGATGCAGAGCGAGTGTTGGTTCTGTCTAGTTTCAGTACAAACTGATATTGACTGGATTTAGACACCACCAATGCATCGGCTCCGGGAGTCACGGAAGCTGACGGACGGGATGATCCCCATTCATGTGGCTTCTGGCCCGCCACGCATGAGAACAAGGCGCCATATGCATGTTGGGTAGTGACCATTATGCAATGTGATTCGAATCCTCTTCATGTACCCCGAGAATCGAAATGGGAAGATGATCACGACGACCAGTTGAAGAATCTGTGCGTTAGACATGACATCATCCAACTAAAACGAACTTGATACAGAATGGATGGAGATGGATGTATGGATCCTAACCTCAATCTCCGGCTCTCACCCGGGTTTCCTCCGTGCCCTGACCTGCCTGAGCGCTAGCTCTAAACGGCGCAGCCGAATCAGACAGCGCGCCCTCTCGCGTCTTCGCGGTTCTGATTCACTTCAGCTTCGTGATCTATTGGTGGAAAAGGTGCTAGTGGTTCTCTATCGCTCTACGGACCCATCGCTAAGCTGAAATCGTCGTGGTTCTTTGGTCCAAAAATACGCATCTCCTTCGGCCGATAAAGTCGGGTCAGAGCGATGAAAATTATCTGCCGTAGATTTGTGTTGCAGCAAGTCTTGGCATTGGTCTTGGCATTCAAGCTTTGTTTTAACCTCTTCTACAAAGTTTCAATCAAACTTGATCAGGCCTTGCTTGAGCCTAATAAACGTCTGTTTTTCCAGAAACATCAACTCTTAGATAAAACCAACCTAACTCAACTATAATTGAATAGAGTTAACATGTCCGGAACTAGCATTACCCTGCCAGTCACGGTATCTGCAGCCATGTTCCAGCACATTGTCTAGATTGTCTGATAATTCAGGGTCTGTTGATCGTCGTAACATTAACTCAATGGCGAAAAAGGCTCACAGTGTTCGCAACTAGGCAGGTGGTTACTTCCTGCCCGGGCCTGAATGCCACATTCGCTTTGTCCTCGTGGAAGAGCGGAAATGCTGCATTGGGACACCCATCCAAGCGCTCAGCTTCAAAATATTGCTGATGTGCCAACATGCATCTGTGCCTCTGCCATGGCAGGAGAAAACTGTACGTACAGTCTCCAGCTGAAAGTTACATAATACGTATTAATTGTCAGGAAAAGTCACAGAACGTCATCACGAAGTCCTGAGTCAAACCTAAGGCTAGCCTTGCTGTAGTCAGAAAAGCTTCTTTTTGATCGTCAGCAACCAAGAAGTGATGCTGAGTGTCGTGGGAGGCTCGGGACCGAATCGGCTCTCCACTTACCGCCACTAAATCCTCACCTTGGCTCACCGAAATTTACCCATGTTGCCCCGGTCTGGCTGCTCCCTCACCGAGCCTCCCCCACCTTGTCTTACCCCACTGTCGCCTAGTAGCAAGTGATTGTTATCCACCAAACCACACGTCAAGTTACAGATAGCTCTTTGAATCCATCCCGCATTGTTTAATAGGTGTGTCTGGGTGTGTATTAGCTACACACAGCTTCAAAATGTCCGAGTCAAGTCCTCTGACGGCTTTCTTTGGCCAGATGAAAAACTTGGGTGGCATCGTTGTCCAAGGTTCGTTGGCTTCGAGATGCGACTCTAGAATCATGTGCTGACTTGCATCTTTAGAACAACCAAAGCTCGACCTCGATCTCTATATCCAGAATTACACCGGTCAGTCACTCCAATCCTACTGATGCCATCTCGATGTGCCCCCTGACAGCTCATCTAGGCCGAACAAGAATCGATCGCCTCATCCAAATCGGAAAGTCCTCCGTACCACTTTGTATCGACGCGCTGAAGGCTGCTATCGCGGAGATCAAGAAAGGCTCAGATGTGGCCCTATACGTCGAAGCTTGGGGCTGCATTCGTGTTGCCGCTCCTGACGACCCCGATGCCCAAAAAGATCAAGCATGGATCGATAGAGTCGAGCGCGAGAACAAGATGGAAGCTGCACGGCTCGAAACCCAGCTTAAGCAGTACCGACACAATTTGATCAAAGAGAGCATCCGAGTGCGTGAAAATTCCAAAACTCTGTGAATATAACCTTCTAACTCTATTAGATGGGAAACGAAGATTTGGGTTTGCATTTCGAAAAAACCGGATATTTAGAGGCAGCAGCCGAGGCGTACAACCGCATGCGCCAGGACGTAACCACCACCAAACACATTATCGATTGCGGCATCCACCTCGTGAATGTCTATATCGCTAGACGGGACTGGACCATGGTTCTTAACAATCTGGGTAAGATCGTCGGCGTTCAGAGTGGTGAGGAGGAACGTGCATATCAGCCATACACAAAACTTGTCTCCGGTATTGCGCTCCTTGGTCTTAAGCACTACAAGGATGCAGCCAACAACTTCCTCCAAGTTGACTTCACCCTACCGCCTGCGCAATACAACCACATCGCTAGCCCAAACGACATTGCCGTTTACGGAGGTCTCCTTGCCCTGGCCACTATGGATAGACAGGAGCTTCAAACTCGAGTCTTGGACAACCAGTCGTTCCGTTCGTTCCTAGAACACGAGTCGCACGTTCGCAAGGCCATCAGTCTTTTTGTCAATGGCAGATACTCAAACTGCCTCGCTATTCTCGAGTCCATTCGAAACGACTGTCTCCTGGACATCTACCTACAGCGCCACGTCTCATCGCTCTACTCACAGATCCGAAGAAAATGCATTGTCCAGTACTTCATACCATTCTCGTGTGTCACCCTCGAGAGCTTGAACCAAGCATTTGCGCAAGAAGGAGAGTCAGTCGAGATGGAGCTCGTATCTATGATCCGCGAGGGAATACTCAAGGCCCGTCTAGATATCAAGGAACAGGTGGGCAACTCTTTCTTTTACCATCTAGGCCACTTACTAATTCTCTATAGTTGCTCATTGCAGACCAACCCAACCCGAGACTTGAGATGCAGAAGCAGGCACTTGAGGTCGCTACCAAGTACGAGGAGGAAGCCAAGGAGAGACTCCGTCGCATCAGCCTCATTGCCGCTGGTCTTGAGGTTGCAGGAAGGGCAAAAGGACCTGGCCTTGGTGGTCGTGGAATAGATGAACAGTGGTACGGTGAGAGCAAGGCACCGGCACAGCCAGGCGCCGTCGAGGCCTAGGAATTTCGGTGCACAATGGTAGAAAATTGTCCGCCTGGGCCCTTTTCGACTGACCCGACGAGGAAGCTGGGCGAGCTGGGTATCACAATCTGAACCAATGGACTGCATATGGCATTACGGCCTAGGCGTTAGGAATTCCTGATCATGGTTATCCACTTACGGGTATGGAACTACACTGCGGCAGATTAGATGAGGCGTCAGGAGCATACTTCGAAATAAATCATTCCGCCTAACGTTGTTCTTGTGCATATTTTTCAATGATTCTTGTTCAAGGGGGGTATCATTATTAAGTTCGAGCCCTTGCCTCCAGCTACATACTATTCTTCAGCCCATCAACTGTCGCAAGTCTGTGGGCGGCCATCGAACTTGCGCAAAAGTCAGGCAGCGTTTGATGCTCTGAAGATATTTGCGCGTAACCTCATCTCCCATTACATGGCCCTTCTCTCCATCGTGTAGCTTCTCGCGAGCGCTACGCTCGTGGATGCCTACCATGGTAACACCGATGGGCCACGCTGCCTTGCCGATACTCAGTCGTAGATATCCGTCATTGGCGTCCACGTAACGACGCTCCTGGAGAGCTTGAACGATTTCCGTAACAGGCTTAAGAATGTCGTCGTCGAGTTCGCCTTGCTCAAACTTGCGGAATAGCTGTAAGGTGTTAGTACTTATCTCATCTCCGTCGAATAAGGATGACTCACTGGTTTCATGTTCTCTCGAGTCTGTACCATAGCATTATATGCTGTTTTGCTGGCACTCGTATCCCGCTTCTCAGCCTCCATAGCTCGCTCGTACTCTGTAAGAACCATCGTAAAATAGCTTGCCAGTTGTCGAAATAGCCACTTCCTGCCATCCTTGTCTTTCGGTAGCTCAGTGGTCACCTTCATATCCTTCTCATCCACAAGTTCTAACGTTGTCGGTATAGGGCCCTTGGTCATGACTGTCGTCAACTTGCGATATCGCCTCAATTTCGCAGAGTGATTCTCTCCGAACAAAACAGCCGGTTCACCCAGCCCCCTCAACTTTTCAACGAGCTCCTCCTCTGGTATATCCTCGCTAGCATGGACACCATCCTCAGCGTCTTCGCTCTTCTCCTTGACCAGCTCTGGCAAACCAAGTCGCTTCCTTCGGGCGCGTTCCTCTTCAGCTTCTTGCTCTTCGCGCCTTTTGCGCATATCCTCGGCGAGTTTGCGACGCTTCTCCTCGCGGGCAGCGTTCTCGGCGGCGGCATCTTCCTCTCGTTTGCGCTTGGCGGCTGCTTTGGCTTCGCGCTCGGCCTCGAGGGCTTTTTGTTCAGCAAGGTATGCTTCTTTTCTTTGCGCTTCGATTTCTGAGCGTTTCAAGTATTTCTTTTCCTCGCTGCCGGAGCTCTTCTTGCTCTTTGAGAGCTCTTTGTTCATAAGCGCCGCGAAATCCATGGTGCAGATTGGACAGCGTTTTTATCAACGTGTTGGTGTTTCCTATGGGAGCGTTGATCCAATATTCGAATTGGCCTATGCTTTGTGTTGGGAGATTGCCAAGATTGTGCCGCTCGGTGCTCAAAAATTTGTTGTCGCAGTCTGTAAGTGGTAAGAGTTTACAAATTGTTGTTGATGGAGCGCGAAGTCATGATGGTTTAAGCGGATATAGATCGGTTAATTTGGATACTTTAGTGATGCCTCTCATTATTCGCAACTTAAACAACAAAGCGTCACCATAATAACTGAGTCTCACAATTTTGTTTTTTTCCCCTTCTTTTCAGTCTTATAAGATGTCTTCCTCTCCAGAAAAGTCACTGCGCGAAGATACAACACCTTTCTTGCTACATCTCTTCTATCGTACAGGATCTCTTCACAGGTATACATGCCCCCTCCCGATATAGATGGCTTTACACTATCAGAAGTTAACAATACTCAAATCATAGGCCAGATGAATTTGAGTCGCATAGTATGCCACCACATATACCTGTGTACACATGGTCAGACTGTACTCTGAATGAGTTGGCTCTGGAACTTGCAGGCGCCAAAAAGTCAGCATTGCCTTCACCTTCTGTGGGATGTCGTCTCGTATTCCAGTCGGTGTTTCCAGACCTTCGAAACACCGCCGCAGTCACAAATGCTCTCCCCAAATACGGGGTTAAGGACCTCGGCAGCGTTGTGTTGGGTGGTGGTTCCGGAGCAGACACATATGGTGACATTTCCATGGATGGCACAACAAGAGGCAGTGACGACAAAACCAAGACACTGAGCGATTGTCGATTTGTAGTTGGCGACTATATCACTTGCGCAATATTGCCACCACTCTCGGATGGCTCAGTGGCGCCCGCTTCAAGCGTGCGAAGGGAGCAGGCTTCAGGTCCACATGAAGTCAGAGGGACTCACCGAGGAGGTCGAGATAACGGTTCTGGGCGTAGGAACTCGAGAGGAGGACGAGCTGGCTGGAGGGATGATGTCGGGGGAGATTTTCCTATGGGCGATTGGAGAAGAGGCGAAAGATTACCGGAAACCTCTAGTGGGCGATCGAGAGGCAGAGGGAGGTGGTAACAGACACGCAGTGGTTAATTTGATAGCGTCACGTTCGATTATACCCATTTTCCATTCAAAGTATCAGACATATCACAATCTCAGCGACCATTCGTTCATCGTTGACCTCAGTTCAATTGAATCCCTACCATGGGCTCTATCCCAATCAGGGTGCTTTATATGTACGCTTCTCAACCCTCCAATGCCCGGTTCATTTATTTCTCGTAAATGAGGTCGCCCTTTCGCTTCGCTCGGAAATCCCAGAGTCCCTTCGCTTGTCAGCATTTCGGTGGTCGTCGCGGTTCCTGTTCCTTGACTTACGTCGGTCTTGTAGGCGATATAGCCCATGATGGCGGGGACCACGGCCACGTAAATGAAGGTGAGCCGGGCAGTTCGGGGCGTCCATCGGAAGTAGTGATGGCGCGTCTTCATCATAGCTATTCACATTGTCAGAATGCGCTCGAGTCGAAGGTGTTGCAGTCGAGGTCGGGTAGAAGTCACGCACCGGCATATTTGAGGTAGGCCGGGTCCGGCTTGACGTCTGCAGATCAGCGGTTAGCAGAGTTCGGAATTCTTGGTCTCTATTTGACCTACTGAGGTGCGCCATTTTGATTGATGGTGATCTGTGTCGTGCTAAGGTGGTTTGCGGGACGAATTGGCCGTCGTGATGGTCGGTTGAGTGATGCTAACCTTGGACGATGATTGTAGCTTTGAGTATTACCTAAGTCAGTGACTGAATTCTGGCAGCTATCATTGGGCAGATAACATTGGGAGAAACCTACCCTGTACCTCGGCCATATTTAGCCAGGTATGCTATAGTCAACTCTCTCCTGTAAAAATTCTTTCTTGGCACGCACTGTTAGTGCGGTGCTAGGAGCGGGATTTTCTGCAGGCCACGCGACCACACAAAAACTGCGGGGACGCTATCGGCTCCCTAACAGCAGTTTTCAGAGAAGGAATTTTGGAGAGTTCGCCTTCTCTGACAACACCTTTGTCGGATCTAATGGCGGCACCTCAGAACCAGAACGCCTTAGATATCGGAGGGCGATGCCCCGGGCATTCGTAGCGACATCCTTCCGATCAACGACGCCGATTGCGATGGGTTTTTCTCCTTTAAAGGCAAGCCGCACCGTCGGCCTCTGATCCCTTCCCGAGGTTTTTCCCTGCCGCCGCGACAGTCGACTACGAGCTACAACTTGGTTACTGGAGATTGTGGACTGCGTCAGCAGATGTAGTGATGCGCGAGAGAATTCTGGTCGGTGGAAAAAGTTCGACAATAGATTGCCCTCGAACCCGCTGACGGGTGACGGGCTTGAGAAATACAGCACCTTTTGTGCCATTGGTATGCTGGATGGTGAAGGAAGCGGGGTATCCTGTACCTAGCTAGCTCAGCACGTCTTTTGCTCCAGTAGGAGATTTGGCTTCGTTACAGCCACCCAGACGAAAAATACACATACATACATACATACATGGTATGCTATAGTCTTTTTTAATTTTGCCCTTTTGTTAGTTTTAATAGTGATGCCTCTATTTATGTCAGGCTTCCTTAATTAATACTTCTCATAGTTAGTGTTGGTTTCTGCTGGCTTTGTGTGGAGGTGTGGCATGTAATATTTGTAACTGACCTGAAAGTCGAACATGGAATGCTACTTACATACTGGTCATGTTCACAGACATCCTCATTGTCTGTCACTGTCAGTGTTATTATCACAACTAACATAATACTTTAAGTTGAAGCTACATATGTTTCCTAATTCCCTAATCTCGCCTTCAACTATAGAATGAGTTGTCAAACTCTCAACTGTAGACAATAGCAAGGTAGTTTGAATAGAGATACCGGCATGTATGAATAGATAGAAATCTACCCATATGAGATCTAGCTCCGTAATGAAAGCTACTTTAGCTAAGCAGTATAAATACTAGCTAAGATCATAAATAAGTCTCAGGCATCATGGATTGCATTCAGTATGAACCACGACTTACACCCATGTTGTCAGAGTCACGTGAGAAGACCCACTGAAGCGCGTCTCCAGGCCATCGCCCAGAATTTATCGTGATGAAGGCAACTTTCTCAAAAGCTCCCTACCATCTACCCCTGGTCGTGCTCGTTCAAAATCTGCGCGACCAGCATCAATTTCATCACAAAACAACCGCGACAAAGCAGCCACTACTAATATTAATACTGATAGCGCTTTGGAACCGGTAGCGTGACTAATCACGCGCAACGGCGCTCAGCCTAATAGCGACAGCTTCACGATCCTTTCCTTTCTCTTCAGCGCATCAAGAAACAATCATGTCGCAACTCCCTCCACCTCCTCCCCCAGGATGGAGACCTCCTCCTCCGCCGCCGCCGTCTTCTTCCCTGCCTCCTCCTCCTTCGACTCCAGCTCCGCCACCACCAGGTTATCGTCCTCCAACCGACCCTCAGATGGCGAAATTCGCACAGAAGAAGAAGGAATGGGTGAAGTCGCAACGCAACCGCTTTGGCGAGAAGCGCAAGGGAGGATTTGTGCAGACACAGAAGGCCGATATGCCCCCCGAACATCTGCGAAAGATTGTCAAGGATATCGGAGATGTTTCCCAGAAGAAATATACGAATGATAAGAGAAGCTACCTAGGAGCCCTTAAGTTCATGCCACACGCAGTTCTAAAGCTCCTCGAAAACATGCCGATGCCATGGGAATCGGCACGAGAAGTCAAGGTGCTATATCATGTAAATGGATGCTTGACTTTGGTCAACGAGATCCCACGTGTTATCGAACCTGTCTTCTTTGCGCAGTGGGCTATGATGTGGACATTTATGCGCAAAGAAAAGGCCGACAGACGACTATTCAAGCGTATGCGATTCCCGCCCTTCGATGACGAAGAGCCTCCCCTGTCGTGGGCCGAAAACTTGGAGGATGTTGAGCCACTTGAGCCGATTCAGATGGAGTTGGACGAGGAAGATGACGAGGCCGTATATGAATGGTTCTACGATCACAGACCCCTTCTAGACACACCGCACGTCAACGGTCCAAGCTACAAGGCCTGGAACCTCACACTACCTCAGATGGCGACACTTTTCCGTCTGAGCCGACCACTTGTTTCTGATGTCGTTGACAAGAACTACTTCTATCTCTTCGACCTCAAGAGCTTGTTAACAGCCAAGGCTCTCAACGTCGCCCTTCCTGGCGGTCCTCGGTTTGAACCACTATACAAGGATATCGACCCTAACGATGAAGACTTTGGCGAGTTTAATGCGATTGATCGCATCATCTTCCGAAACCCCATCCGAACCGAGTTCAGGGTCGCCTACCCATACCTCTATAATTCGCTACCAAGAAGTGTTCATTTATCGTGGCACTCACACCCTCAGGTCGTATTCAATCGTGCAGATGACCCTGATCTTCCGACGTTCCATTTTGATCGCCGCATCAATCCCATCTCTTCGCGAACCGTCGCACCCAAGAATGTCGAGGTTTCCCACGAGGATGAGATATTTGGCGCTGGTAACATTGAGGAGTCCGAAGACGATGCTTTTGAGCTGCCTGCTGGAGTCGAGCCATTCCTTGCCGACGAAGATATCGAGAATGAGAACACATCATCTGCTGTCGAACTTTGGTGGGCGCCTTACCCATTTGACCGACGATCTGGACGCATGGTTCGAGCACAAGATGTGCCTCTAGTCAAACAGTGGTACCTCGAGCACCCCCCCTCCGATCGACCTCCAGTCAAGGTCCGAGTCTCGTACCAGAAACTCCTCAAAAATTTCGTGTTGAATGAATTGCACAAGAAGAAGCCCAAGGCGCAAAACAAGCAGAACTTGATGCGATCACTCAAGCAAACCAAGTTCTTCCAGCAGACAACCATCGACTGGGTCGAGGCTGGTCTGCAGGTTTGTCGCCAGGGTTTCAACATGCTTAACCTTCTTATCCACCGCAAGAACTTGACGTATCTTCACCTCGATTACAACTTCAATTTGAAGCCCGTCAAGACCTTGACCACCAAGGAGCGAAAGAAGTCACGTTTTGGAAACGCTTTCCATCTCATGCGAGAGATCTTGAGACTTACAAAGCTTATCGTTGATGCCCAAGTTCAGTACAGACTTGGAAACATTGATGCCTTCCAACTTGCAGATGGTATCCTCTACGCCTTCAACCACGTTGGTCAGCTGACGGGTATGTACCGATACAAATACAAGCTGATGCATCAAATTCGAACTTGCAAGGATCTGAAGCATCTGATTTACTACCGTTTTAATTCTGGACCTGTCGGTAAGGGACCTGGATGTGGTTTCTGGGCTCCCGCTTGGAGAGTTTGGCTTTTCTTCATGCGAGGTATTATTCCTTTGCTTGAGAGATGGTTAGGAAATCTTTTGTCTCGTCAGTTTGAGGGTCGACACAGCAAGGGAGTTGCAAAGACCGTCACCAAGCAACGTGTGGAGTCTCATTTTGATTTGGAGCTCCGCGCATCCGTTATGGCTGATCTTATGGACATGATGCCTGAGGGTATCAAGCAAAACAAGGTCAACACTGTGCTTCAGCATTTATCTGAGGCCTGGAGATGCTGGAAGAGCAACATCCCCTGGAAGGTTCCGGGCTTGCCTGCACCTATTGAGAACATCATTCTCCGATACGTCAAGTCCAAGGCCGATTGGTGGATCTCAGTTGCCCACTACAACCGTGAGCGTATTCGACGAGGAGCTACTGTTGATAAGACTGTCGCCAAGAAAAACGTTGGTCGTTTGACCCGACTTTGGCTCAAGGCTGAGCAAGAACGCCAGCACAACCACATGAAGGATGGCCCTTACGTATCCTCCGAAGAAGCTATTGCCATCTACACCACTACCGTGCATTGGCTTGAGTCCCGCAAGTTCTCTCCTATCCCCTTCCCAAGTGTTTCTTACAAGCACGACACCAAGATCCTCATTCTTGCGCTTGAGCGCCTTAGGGAGGCATATTCAGTGAAGGGCCGTCTCAACCAAAGTCAACGAGAGGAATTGGCTTTGATTGAGCAAGCATATGATAGTCCTGGAACCACACTGGAGCGAATCAAGCGATTCTTGCTTACCCAGCGAGCTTTCAAGGAAGTCAACATCGACATGAACGACAACTACAGCACCATCAACCCTGTCTACGATATTGAGCCTATCGAGAAGATTAGCGATGCTTACCTGGATCAATATCTGTGGTATCAAGCAGATCAGCGACATCTTTTCCCTGCCTGGATCAAGCCATCAGATTCCGAGGTCCCGCCTTTGCTTGTTTACAAGTGGGCACAGGGGATCAACAACCTCGACCGTGTGTGGCAGACTGAGAATGGTGAATGTAATGTCATGATTGAGACGGAACTATCCAAGGTTTACGAAAAGATGGAGCTCACGCTTCTGAACTCTCTTCTCAGACTGATTATGGACCACAATTTGGCGGATTATATCACAGCCAAGAACAACGTCCAGCTCACCTACAAGGACATGAACCATGTCAACAGTTATGGTATGATCCGTGGCTTACAGTTCTCTGCATTTGTGTTCCAGTTCTATGGTCTTGTGTTGGATCTTCTGCTTCTGGGTCCTCAGCGAGCCAGCGAGATTGCTGGACCACCTCAAAGTCCCAACGACTTCTTGCAATTCCGTGACCGCGAGACTGAGTCCAGTCATCCTATCCGACTCTACACTCGATACATCGACAAAGTTTGGATCTTCCTCCGATTTACTGCTGAGGAGTCTCGAGACCTCATCCAGAGATTCCTTACCGAACAACCCGACCCTAACTTTGAGAACGTTATCGGATACAAGAGCAAGAAGTGCTGGCCAAGAGATTCTCGCATGCGTCTGATGCGTCATGATGTGAACCTCGGACGAGCTGTCTTCTGGGATATGAAGAACCGTCTGCCTCGATCCGTAACCACGATTGAGTGGGATGAAAGCTTTGTCAGCGTTTACAGTCGTGATAACCCGAACTTGCTCTTCTCTATGTGTGGTTTCGAAGTCCGCATTCTCCCCAAGATTCGTAACCAGAATGAAGAATTCCCGGTCAAGGATAGTGTGTGGTCTCTCGTGGACAACACCACAAAGGAGAGGACTGCTCACGCTTTCCTGCAAGTCACCGAGGAGGATATCCAGAAGTTCAACAATCGTATTCGACAGATTCTCATGTCATCGGGCTCTACAACTTTCACCAAGATCGCCAACAAGTGGAACACAGCGTTGATCGCCCTCTTCACTTATTATCGTGAGGCGGCTGTATCGACCGTCGACCTGCTTGATACAATTGTCAAGTGCGAGACCAAGATTCAGACTCGAGTCAAGATCGGTCTAAACTCCAAGATGCCTTCTCGTTTCCCTCCTGCCGTCTTCTACACCCCCAAGGAGCTTGGTGGTCTTGGTATGATTTCGGGCTCACACATTCTTATTCCTGCTAGTGATAAGCGTTGGTCAAAGCAAACCGACACTGGCGTTACTCATTACAGGGCAGGAATGACCCATGATGAGGAGACCCTCATCCCGAACATTTTCAGATATATCATCCCTTGGGAGGCCGAGTTCATCGACTCTCAACGAGTCTGGACAGAATATTCCCAGAAACGTCTTGAAGCCAATCAACAGAATCGTCGTCTCACTCTCGAGGATCTCGAGGATAGTTGGGACCGCGGTCTGCCTCGAATCAACACCCTGTTCCAAAAGGACAGAAGCACCCTGAGCTTCGACAAGGGTTTCCGAGCTCGAGCTGAATTCAAGATCTATCAATTGATGAAGAATAATCCTTTCTGGTGGACTAGTCAACGTCATGATGGAAAATTGTGGAACCTGAACGCTTATCGTACCGATGTGATCCAAGCACTGGGTGGTGTTGAGACCATCCTTGAACATACCCTTTTCAAGGCAACAGGTTTCCCATCATGGGAAGGCCTCTTTTGGGAAAAGGCGAGCGGTTTTGAAGAGTCTATGAAGTTCAAGAAGTTGACTAATGCACAAAGAAGCGGTTTGAATCAAATTCCTAACCGCCGCTTCACTTTGTGGTGGTCACCCACCATCAACCGAGCCAACGTCTACGTGGGTTTCCAGGTCCAGCTTGATTTAACTGGCATTTTCTTGCACGGAAAGATTCCTACTCTGAAGATCTCGCTGATCCAGATCTTCCGAGCTCATTTGTGGCAGAAGATCCATGAGTCTGTTGTTATGGATCTTTGCCAGGTATTTGACCAGGAACTGGAATCTCTCGGCATTGAAACAGTTCAGAAAGAGACTATTCATCCTCGAAAGTCTTACAAGATGAACAGTTCTTGTGCCGATATCCTTCTCTTCTCCAACCACAAGTGGAACGTGACCAGACCATCACTTCTTTACGATACCAAGGATGTTATTGAGCAGACAACTACCAACAAATTCTGGATTGATGTCCAGCTCCGATATGGCGATTACGACTCACACGATATTGAACGGTACACACGTGCCAAGTATCTCGACTATACAACAGACAGTGCCAGTATCTATCCCTCAGCTACTGGTCTAATGATTGGTATTGATCTTGCCTACAACCTCTATTCTGCTTACGGCATGTACTTCCCTGGTCTCAAGGTTCTTGTGCAGCAGGCTATGGCCAAGATCATGAAGGCCAACCCCGCTCTGTACGTTTTGCGTGAGCGTATCCGAAAGGGTCTACAACTCTACGCTTCTGAGAGTAACCAGGAATTCTTGAACTCCCAGAACTACTCGGAATTGTTCAGCAACCAGACACAGTTGTTTATCGATGACACAAACGTCTACCGTGTCACCATTCACAAGACCTTCGAGGGTAACTTGACAACCAAGCCTATCAACGGTGCTATCTTCATCTTCAACCCACGAACCGGACAGCTGTTCCTCAAGATCATTCACACTAGTGTCTGGGCTGGACAGAAGCGTCTTGGTCAGCTCGCCAAGTGGAAGACAGCCGAAGAAGTCGCTGCTCTGATCCGATCATTGCCTGTGGAAGAACAACCCAAGCAGCTGATTGTGACAAGAAAGGGTCTCTTGGATCCTCTCGAAGTCCACTTGCTCGACTTCCCCAATATTTCTATTCGGGCTTCAGAGCTTCAGCTTCCCTTCCAGGCAGCGATGAAGGTGGAGAAGCTTGGTGACATGATTCTTCGTGCCACTGAACCTCAGATGGTGCTTTTCAACCTGTACGATGAGTGGCTGAAGAGTATTTCGTCTTACACTGCCTTCTCTCGTCTTGTTCTTATTCTGCGAGCGCTTCACGTCAACCCCGACAAGACCAAACTCATCCTCCGACCTGACAAGACTGTCATCACACATGAGCACCATATTTGGCCATCACTGTCAGACGAGGACTGGATCAAGGTTGAAACGCAGCTTCGAGATCTTATCCTGAATGATTATGGCAAGAAGAACAATGTCAATGTCTCCAGTTTGACGACGAGTGAAGTGCGAGACATTATCTTGGGTATGGAAATCTCGGCCCCATCAATGCAACGACAACAAGCCGCCGAAATTGAGAAGCAACAACAAGAGCAGGCACAGTTGACGGCTGTGACTACCAAGACCCAGAACGTCCATGGCGAAGAGATCATTGTCACCACAACTTCGCAGTTCGAGCAGCAAACGTTTGCCTCCAAAACTGAATGGCGAACAAGAGCTATTGCTACATCTAACTTGCGCACACGAGCAAAGAACATTTACGTCTCGTCGGTTGATAACGATCTCGATGATATCACCTACGTCATGCCAAACAACATTCTGAAGCGCTTCATCACCATTGCTGACCTCAGAGTTCAAGTGGCCGGCTACCTGTACGGTTCCTCAGCCCCCGACAACGACCAGGTCAAGGAGATCAAGTGTATCGTCATGATCCCCCAGATTGGCGGCCTCCGCAACGTCCAATTGCCCCAGCAACTTCCTCAGAGCGAGTTCCTTGAAGGGATGGAGCCTCTGGGTGTGATACACACTGTCTCTGGCAGCGAACTACCTTACATGTCGGCCATGGATGTCACAGAACACTCAAAGCTTCTCGATGCGCATAATGAGTGGGACAAGACCAACACTGTCACGGTCTCGGTTGCATTCACACCTGGCAGTGTGTCTCTATCGGCGTGGGGCCTGACACCAGCAGGCTACAAGTGGGGAGCTGAGAACAAGGACACCCAGAGTGATCAACCTCAAGGATTTACTACAACAATGGGTGAGAAGCGAAAGCTGTTGCTGAGCCCACGGTTCAGGGGATTCTTCTTGGTACCGGATGATGGCAAGTGGAACTACAGCTTTATGGGCAACGCGTTTAATGGAATGGAGAAGAGGCCTGTTCACGTCAAGCTGGATACGCCACTGCCGTTCTATAGCGACCAGCACAGACCAGTGCATTTCGTTAACTTTGCGGAACTGGAGGATATTTGGGTGGACCGATCGGATAACTTTGCTTAAAGTAGTGGGTAAATGGGCGTTGTTTCATCAAAGAAGGGAGCATTTCATTTTGTAATCAATTAGTTGACCTGGGCAGATTGGGTGTATTTTTATGCATGTTGTAAAATAGCTATGCTAAAATGACAAGATGGAGAAATTGAAGCCGAGATAACGCATCACTTGACTTGATTAGTGACGGGATGGTTTCCTTATATGGTGGTGCTAACATTGGCAGAGGATTTGGATTACGCCATCCTCGTGATGAAGCTGAACATACTTCAACATGGTCTTAACTCGGGATATGTTATCATAAACCCTACAATTATAAATAAAATTAGACCATGTTTATTTCTTCTCATCAAGTCATATGAAATTGTGTAGAGTTCTCTAATAGATCTAGATCGCACACTGGCACGGGATCTAGTATAGACAGAAATTGGTTTTCTTTCTTTTTTCTCCCTAGGGTGCAAAGTCTAAAAAGAAGTCATCGACATCGACCAGCAAGATGCATGCGGATGTAGATGACGGATGACGGATGGCGACAGGGGTTCGCATGGATGACCCACGTCGATAGCCGGGTAATTGACCGTGTCGTTGGGAGAAGGGAGGTGGGATATGGAGATAGAAAACTGTAGGTGGCAGAATTGGGAATAGATTTGTGCAAGGGCCGTACGGTACTAAAAGGCGGCTTGACCGAAGGCGTGGAAGCGCGCTGAGCTGTCAGTCAGCTGCGTGGGGGAGTAAAATTGGTCATTTATGCATTCATGCGAATATTCGAAGCGAGGTTATGAAATAGAAAAGCTTGGATAGCTTGATAGTCTGAGTGGGCGTGGAGTTGGGAGAAGATCCTATGGCAATTTAGGTAAAGATTTTTCAAATAGATCAGCAGAAATTTCCCCTCCTATTTAGGGTTTTCGTTTACCTATAGTCACCTATGTTATAACGATATCTTTGGAAATTCACTGAAGATCTTTTCTCTCTTTGTTGTGGGGCGAATGGCATTAGGACGGGCGTATCTTGTTATTTTTGGCCGTTGGGTTTTCAGGGGTTGAGAGCTGGAGATCTACGCGAATTTCGCTGACGTCGATTACTATTCTTGTCAACCCAGGCCAGCCCAGGCGAACCCATGTCATTTTACCTCCTTGACAAGTGACCCGCATACATACCTTAGTCTAGGCGTTCTGTACCTGCAGTGAGAAGCCTGTAAGGTGAGGTAAGATTTGACTAGGGATGGTTACAAGGTGGTTCGAGCCAAAGATGGCGTCAAAGACCAGGCCCTGGGCTGCCATTGCTCGGTAAGATGGACGATCCCTCCACAGAATTGGGTCTTGGGCTCACGGCAGGTAGGCAGTCGGTCACATCCCACGGCCATTCGAGTTTCCGGGCCGTTGAGCTGAGCTAGACTATCACTTGATGAGACAATGCTCCGGCCATGGCTGGCTTATTCAACATCACGTAAAGTGAGCTTTGGTCAATAGTCTTGTCTAATTGTTTAGGGTACCTTAGGTTTGCAATGCATTGGGTTGTGTTGGTTCGAGGTTAAACCATAAAGTGCCAGCTTCAAATCAGATAATTGCCAACAGCTGGATTTACTGAGAATGAATACTATGAGCAAGGAGATTAGATAAGATCAACAGAACAGAAACCGTTCGTGCCAATGTTTCCAATTAATAATATTAAATCTCGGTATACATCACTGACTTATAGACAATCCTGCCTATATCGATCTGTCAAATCACTATGTCTAGTGTATTCAGCGTTTCAAATAGATAATGCAGAAGAGCTTGGATGAGCTGCCAACCTAGAATAATACTATTCATAGGCCAAAAACTTCGATCTATCCGTTGATCCACGATCTAGCTTGCCATGTTGGCACTATTTCGCTGTGATAGATTTGTTGATAAAAGTAATATTGAGCTCGGGATATAGCTGAGATTAGGTTGCTGTCATCGTGGGGAAGCGATACTGTTGCATTCTCTAGGCCAACTGCTACCTACCATCACCCGCTTGACATCGATAACATTCGTTCTTTACCTAGTGCCCACCAACTACGTAAAGCTCCAAGGCATTTTCCTGGAAGGCACAGTGACACCTGCTCCTTCTTCGATTTTGATCCTCAGTCTGCCTTGGTGGTTCTTTCCAAATCTTCACACAGGTCACATCATGCTCGGGCAACTTCCCCCTGTTCCCCCTCTCAGCCAAGCCCCCATTTTGCTACTCATCATCCCCCCTTTGACACTATCATCACCTCTACATTCCAACTCCAAGCAAGCATCACCACTCAAAATTGAGCCCATTCATCGCCGGATACCCCTAAGGAGTTACCGTCCGACAACTTACATCCACTATTGCCCATCTTCAATCACACTCAGAGCGGCGCGTGCTCATTCCGCTCCACCAGCAACTAGGGTCCTCTGCGCTAGCCAAGGTCCCGACTCCCAACAAGGCCCTGTACGCGCTAGAAGGTCCTTCTAGAAGGCCATCCCCGACCTCCTGTTCCTGTTCCTGAACCGGGGTCCTGGAATCCGATCCCCCCATTGACGTCTCCTTCATGACGACAATGGCAGTGACAAAACCGTTGATTCGACTTGACTTGTCACACTCGCACCTCAGGAGATGCTTGCTAATGCGTCCCTGCCGCCGGAACACCATCTTGCCGGAATCCCAGGCTGCTTTCGGCCTCAACATCATGCGTGTTTCGACTTCAAAACGCCTGTTACCCTACGCGATGCACGCCTTCCAAGGGCGGTCTGATTGATTGGCATGAGGCATTGAGCAGCGCAATCTTGGGCACTCCGAACGGAGTGTCAATGCCCGCTCAATAGGGCTGTTCCGGGCACACGCACCAGCACCAGCCACTGTCGATAGCGGCTTCGATATGGGGCGTTCGTCCCTTTGACATATCGTCAGGTTTCAAGCCAAGACACATTTTCTATCTTGGTCCCGGCTCTGAACCGGGTAGGTCCAGCTTGATGCAGAATCGCATCGCATCCAGCTCCATGCTTCTCAGACAAGCAAGCATCTGCGCATATGTCTGAGTTCCCATCTTTTTCGGCGTCATGGCCTTTACCAGAAGCTCTCATTTGCATCCATTATCTTGCCAAGGCAGTCACTAACAGACTCATCTCGGTCACCAATTCTGATGTGGATGTCGCTGCCCGTTACCGTTCCTCTCAGCCCTCCCCTATTGAGTGATCCAGATAATCGGTTCGCAGGGTCGATTTTCCCGTTTGCTGGACTTGGCCCATGCTCACATACCCAGGTACGCCCTGTCCATGAGCCGCGAGGCCACTTCTGGCTCTAGGCAGTTGTTAGTTGACTGTTGCACGTATCTGGTCCCTGACTTTAGTGCGGGAGCTTGTTCAATCCAGCCACCGTTAACCAGGATGTCGATCTAGCTTGTGCGGAACAACATCATGGCGTGCGCTCACATTGATCAAATCTGGACCAGCCCCGACAACCCGGCGTGCACACTCACCCATCCATGATGGGTTTCTCCCTGTTTTCCCATCCAGATTTGCCAAACGGAGGTTCCCGGACAGTGGAGAATGGTTCTGCTTGCGATCTAGTCCAATTGATAGACACGATCCCGGTTGAGCCATCTACTATAGCAAACCCTGGGTTTGTTATAACCCTCCGCTCCACACCGTTACTCCTGTCCTGCACCGAGCACCAGAGCTGTTTTCTCCCTTGTTGCCACGCCATCAGCTCGGCACCCACTCTCTGTGGCTCTTTCTTTGGAAAGGCGGCGAAAAACCTGACAATGGCTGTTTTGCTGCTGTGTTTCTACGGCTGTTCTTGGCCACCTCAGTGTGGTCTAGTCTCACGCTCTTCAAGCGAAGCGCGTTTCAAGTTGGCATTGTGCCCCAATAAGCACCTCCGCCCACCGTCCTTCTGTGTCATCTTTTCCAGCAGAGGTACATTTTCCTAATTGTTCTATGCGCAGGGGCTTTACAATGGCAAATTGCCATCTAATCGGGAGAGCTTGTCTTCAAAGCAATGCTATTGCATTGTGCTCATATCCTTGCTAGTCATGATGGATGCCAGGGGTGGCTCTTGTTTCTATATCAGGCACCCTGGGGACCTTGCAATGGACATAAGATCGTCAAATTGACCACCCTCCAGACCCTGGCCTTGGTTAACAGGTAGTCTCCGCAGCCCAGCACTTGTCGGACGGGGATTGTTCTCATACCGGACTGGGCAAAATCTCCAAGTGCTTTAACCTGCAGCATGAACGCAGAGAGGCCAGTGATCCACTCCCTCTGCGACCCTGCTCTAGCTACTCCGTCATCAGACGATATAGGCCTGCCCTGGTACTGGCAACGCTTGCCAGGTTACTAGCCCTTGTGTTAAATACGTTTACTGACCCCAGGCCGGGAGCTAAAAGAGATCTTGTGAGGGGACGTATCCTATCATACAAAATAAAGCATTACCGCTTCTACAAACTCGCCTTCCTATCGACTGCCTTACTCGGTGCAGTAGTGGTATGTCATAATAGTATTCATCCTAATCAAGTCCTTCTCTTATGCCTTCTCTCCAAGACAGCAGCTTCGGATTGAATGCGCATTCAACACGCTCCTTTGGACTACTCACAACCGTTACGCTATTATAACTCCTGCCTGAGCTCACCCCCCCAACACGGCCCTCCAACGCCAGTCACCAGCGTCTCACTCAACTACGGAAACGGGAAAGCCTCTGGCCCGGTACCAATCAGTGAAAATTCAGACAATATATGTGGCAAGCTGCTTAGTAGCTAGTAACGCTATCGACTTACACTTCAGACGCAAAATACAATACCTAGAAGCCTAGCTCGACGCACACAAATCACACCGTTTTGGACGCCACTAAATAACCCTTTCTCTTCCTCGCCGTAGCCCGCAAGGGCTTCATCCTGTCAAATTCTTTCCATTCAGAGCCCAGCGGCCGTCCAGAGCGGTTCGCTCTGGAGGACCTCATGTATCGGAGGCACGCTGGCGGGCACCTATCGAGTGGGGGATTATACCGTGGACTACTCGGGTCAGGGCTCACAATCAGGACAGCAAAATCAACATCAGCAAGCATATGATACGTCACTTCATCAGCGTTCACGACACCAGCAGCCTCGGGCCTCTATTCACCATCCTGGAGGCCCGGCTGCTGGTATTCATGGCACTCCCGACCCGCATCACGGAAACCCTCATGTCCAGCACGCAGCAATGGCTCAACACCATCAGCATCCATCACCACAGATGGTCATGGACCCTTCTCATCTAGGACACCATCGTCTGGGGCCGCCTCAGTTTGGAGCCCCAGGACAAGTCATGGCCCCTATGTACCAGACTCTTTCGACCCCAACACCACCGAATCACCCTCAGCATTCTGTGCCTCCACCCGGCTCTAAGCGGCCACGACCCAGTGATCTTGATCTATCTGTTACAGGAATGGCTGACTTGGACCATTCGGATCTCAGTGGCATGCAACAGACACCTTTGGGAGCAGCATATGCTCACGCTGCCGCCGTGGCAGTTTCACAGCCTCAACACCAGCCTATACATCACCACCACCACCTCCCCGACTCGGAGCCACCTTCCAAGATGATGCGCCGCGACGACGGCTTAGGGGGAGCTCCAAGCGTTGTGGGACAAATTGGAATGCCGGATCCAGCACCTCGCCCCCGAGGTCCTAAACTGAAGTTCACGCCAGAAGATGACCAGCTGTTGATCGAACTGAAGGAAAACAAGAACTTGACGTGGAAGCAAATAGCAGACTTCTTTCCAGGACGATCTTCAGGGACATTACAAGTTCGATACTGTACGAAGCTCAAAGCTAAAACAACGAACTGGACCGACGAGACGGTACGTTAACCAGCAAACTAACCCTTAATCACCTCGGTGGTGTGATTGAAGAATTTTCTGACTTTCTCCCTAGGACCAAAAGCTTCGAACTGCCCTTCAGGACTACGAGAACGAGAAATGGAGAATCGTCGCCAATAAAGTTGGCACTGGCTTCACTCCTGCAGCGTGTCGAGAACGAGCTGAGCAGCTAATGGTTGAGGATCCAGCAACTTTGGCGGCTTTGTCACAGTCATTATCACCAGCTGTAGCCTCAAACGCAGAATCCGAAGAGCCCTTATATTCCCATCATCAGCTTCAATAATAAAAGAAAAATAATTATGCCAGCGGAGGGTTCATTCTATAATCGCGACGCATCAAAAACACCACATTCCCCTTTCAGAACGCTCCTTATTTCTTTACGATCATTCGACCTACGCCCAAACACATTCGCTTTTGCATTTGGCTGCTCTCAGCCAACATAATAACAATTACGACAACTTTATCAACGACCCCAAGGCCTTCTTCCTAGAGTTGTCGACTTGAGCACACCAGTTTCAGCCCAGGTAGGGCACAACGCACCCACGACTTGTTTCTTTTATCCCTGTATTAATTTCTTTTGTTCCGTGCTTACAGGCCGTTTCATTCTTCTTTCGTATTCGAGACTGGCCTTTTTTTTTGTCACGAACCCTTTTTTTAACATTAATCATACTTCACTTCCCCATTCCCCTTCTCAAAAATTGTCTTGTATTCCATTTTGTTACGTCTATGATCTCCTATGTCGCTTTACGAAAAACTATAGACCTGGGAGCCCCGGAAAAGGAGAAAGAATTATTTACATGCACTTAATATTCCCCATCCTTCAGCCAGGGGAAACCGTCCAATCGCTTGGGATATGTGGCTGATCACACTTTCTTGTCACTTATTACCCTTATCTTATAACTATATTCTACCTCTTAATCATTTATGTACGGGAGCAAAAGCAGGATCATGGGCGGAGCAGGTTTCCTTTTTTGGCGCAGCGTATTTTTCGGGTTTGTGTATGTAGAATGACGGACGAACAGGAGCATATTGTGATGTTTCTTGATACCACAAAAGAGGAAACGGAGCATGTAAGCGTAGAGCACGAAAGGCTGGGGCTGGGGTGGCTGGATTCGGATTCGGGAGACGAAGTCGAGTATAGCTATCGGGGTGCCATGATTCAGGAACACTTGGAAGACGAAGGCGCTAGATAATAGAAGACAAGATCTGCTTGATCATCATCAGAATCACGCCATGAGGCTCCTCTCTCTCAGGTCCAGAGTAGTGACGCTAGAAAGATGAGAAAATGGAGCCGGTTCACCTCGACTCCGAATGTTGTGATGCCCTATAATTGAAGCCTTGAAACAAGATATAACGCCCAAACTGCAAAGGTTCCCTCGGATCTGGCTCAGAGCACCCCCCTGTATGCTTTGTCTCACCGGAACCGGTCTCCACAGTTGAGCTAGACGAAACGAAAGTGTTTATGCTTTAAATCCCTGCCACACTCCGTGCATCTCGTCCCTGCCCATGAGATGTAGGCATGTATGTATAGGGGGCCGCTGCGATCAGTTACGATATAGGTAGGGTAAGGCGGGACCTTGCCACGTAGCTATCTGTACAAAGACAGTGCTGTACGGCACAATCGCCATGGTTGCCGACTGGCGGGGGCCAACCCTGAAGAAAGGCTGCCAGTGAGCGGATGGAGCCGATGAAACGGAGGGCAAAGGGCCCTTTGGGTGTCATGTCACCTGTGGCTTTAAGGCGGTCGAGTCCATCCCACCGGTGTCCTCGTGATGTTAATACTTTGTCGACAGGCTATATGACCAGAAGAGTACAGAAGGCCCGATCTTGGCTGTGATGGGATGAGTTGATGTTGCTTGCTGTTTGCCTGACTTTGAGAGAGAGACCCGCCTGGTTCTGATTAACTTGTTGCATTACATCGCATGGGATGCGAGTCACGGCGCTAAACGATGGCGTTTTTTGAGCTGGAGCTACGAAAAGTAACAGTTATTCAGATATGCGGGTGCGAATGCGTGCTGGCTCTGTGACGAGCTGCGTGGTGTCTCATTGTGACGTGTTGTGAGGTGAGCAGGAATGGGACAGTATGTATGCATGTGCGAGCGCGCGTCTGTAAGAGACGCGTTGAGCGGTCACACGACGCCAAGTGCAGTCTTACAGCGGGCGAGAGGAGGTAACACAAGATGTAAGTCGTGTAGCTTGCTGTGTTTGGACGATCTTCATGCTCCGGGGTTGAGGTCGTGTCGAGCCACGGCTATCGAGGTCATCTCAGAGCTGAGAGCATGAAAGAGCAGCAGCTGTGCCACGTCTCATCACAGCTAGGAAGCAGGCAAGACAACAGTACCTACATGTCGGAGAGCCGGGGAACGTAGAGGGTTACCGCCGCTGAAACATCTCTTTTGAAATCTCCGATGTGCAGTCTCTAAGCGAGGCATTATGGCTGGCTGATGTTGTTGACTTGATGTAGGTACTGCATAATATCATAAAGCAGACTGCCCGATCTGTGAAAAACTAGGCCTGAAACTGGCTTCAAGTCCCGGTTGCTACACTGACGATGCGTGATAAAACTTGGGGCACAACACCCCCTTCCAGTCTTGGTCATGGATTTGTCAACCCCCCGTCGACCGAGACTTTCTGACCCATCCCAGGGCTATAACGGTCTGAGTTTTCAGGTCACATCGGCCAGAGATGGATAGGATAGAGAGGAGAGGGAGGTTGGGTCGATGACGGCGGTGTTTGGTGATGATGCATTGCGACGCTGAACTTGGTTAAGATGCCTGCATGTTTCTTTTTCGCCCCACGAGAGAGATGGGCTTTAAAACGTTTGTTTCATCTGGTTGGCAGAGCGGTTTTCGAGAGGGTTAGCGCGAGTCGATAACCACCTGTCTTATGGCCTATATCACTGAGTCTTATAAGTTGGGTTGAGTTTAGACCCCTGGTAATCGAGACCGAGGAAGAAACAAACGCAGCCAAACAAAACGAAACGAAACACGCCACTTCCGGGAATTCCCAGTCGCCTTGTCAAATGCGACAGGACATATCCCCCAATGCGGATTTGAGCCTTGTTAATTCATTATCTCGTGCTGGCTTCTTTTGCAAGGATGCAGACGTTGGCCCGGAGCCGATCACAACCCTGGTCAGCCAAAATCTGCCAGGTGCCTATTTGGACAACACTCATGGCCCATGCTCATCCAATGTGTGGAGGGAAGTTGGATTGACCACAACTGATGGCAGGGCACGTCCCCGGATCTCCAATAGCCATGACTCTGTCATCATTTTCCTGCATCTGTCCCGGAACCGTTGAAGCAACTTCCGAGTTGATCCACATCTAGGGTTCTGCCAGCCTCCACCAGCTCGACCAAGGTGCCGTGGCCCGTAACCTCTAGTCCCGGGTCTAGGAAGGCTGCCATCTCAACTAGCCAGCCGTTGAAGTCCCTGATCTCGGTTGATCTGCCGGCACGCACGTCTTGCAGCATGGAGCTTGTGTTCTCCCCAACTTTGTGACCCACTCGATAGATCATGTCCTTCAGCTGAGGATGGGAGAATCTTTCATGCAGGCTCTTGAAGGAGAGATCGATGGTCGTCTCAGGCTCGTCTGGTAGACGTCCTTCCTGCAGTCCAATGATTTCTGCGCTGCTCTCGTGGGCCACTAGAAGTTGGAGCACTTGACTTGCTTCGCTTAGAAGCTGGTCAATGACTCGTGCAAGCACTCCATCTGATTCAGTGAATAGAGCTCCATTTTTGCACCCCAGAATAGCTGTCAAAGGGTTGATTACCGCGTTAACGACGAGCTTTTCCAATTGCAGAATCCAAAGTTCTCCCCTAGACACAGACCTAGCCTCTAGGTAAGGGGCTTCCAGTAGCTGCTTGACTAAGTAAGCTGTTTTCCCGAGCGAAATGGAGTTCGGGAGAACCGCTCCGACGACAACATCAGCTTGGGAGGCATGAAAACTTTTGAATGTTCCCTGGGATGTCACTCCATGTGTTGTGACACAAGCTAAAAAGTTGGGCTCATGGTTGCTATGATAGCGATGGGAAACGTATAAGGATCCATGAGGAGGCCACAATTTCGACATTCCGTTTTGAGCGAATAACACAGTGCTGTTTCGGTCCAGGTATCCTCGAACTCGGTCAACCTGTGGTAGGGCAGCCGAAGCCTTGGTCAAAACGATGAGGTTCTTTAACTTTTCGCCGTCGGCGACCTCTCGCACTGGGCCAAAATCTGGCTCATTCTCTGTCCACCATTCGATATCGAAGTCTTTGTTCTTCTCCAGCTTGTCCTGACGCAAGATTTCAATGCCGTCACTCTCGATCCATTGTTCCAAGAGCTCCTTTCTGTGAACAACCAATGTGATTGGGGGCCTGTCAGGCGCTTGGGCCAGTGAACTTGCGAAGAGGCGGCCTAAGTTACCTACTCCTAGGACATAGATCCGCTGGTCGGAATCACCAGAAGCAGACGAGGTTGAAGGGTCAGAACCATCGTAAGAAGCAAGGTTTGACAGGTTCCATGCAAACAGCGTAGGGGTCGGCCTTACGTCATTGCAACATACTTCCAGCCATGAGGGTCTCTGAGAATACATTCTGACTGAAGCGACTGAAGCGAGAGGCCAAATCCGGCGTGGACGGGTAGCAATCTTGAGGCGGTGAGACTGATTAAATTTGAAGAAGATAGACCGCATTTTGAACCCTAATAGATTGGAAAGTCTGACTGTATTATACGAGGACCGGTAGTGCCGGCACTTGCAGCGAGATGGACTTGTTGTCAGTCGATCATAGGCGCTAGATGTGTCGTATGTTCCCGATGGAGACGCGCTGTCATTGGGAAGCTGAAGACGGGACCCAATTGGGAGAGATTTATCAGACCGATATTGAAAACGTAGCTTCTATTGAGTTTGGATAGTGGAATAGCCCAGAAAATGGCGATTTGTTATGGTTCGACTATATGCAACTCATTGTGGATGTAGTTAAAAATAAGGAAGGTGGTGATCTGAACTCAATGCTGGGGCGGGTGGAGTTGGTCTCACAGTGTAGGTACCAAGGTCGAGGTAATTGCACTGTATTTCCAAGACAGCCCAGCAAACCAGCAACTGTAATTCAGACTCGAGATCTTTACAAAACAAATTGAACTACTTTAGTATAGTAAGTACCGACATAATGTTGCTATATAAGTTACAATAAATTACGATTCGAAGTGTCTTTCCAACACGCTTGAAGCCGTGAAGTGGTCTCAACAGCTCATGCCTAAGCTGAACTTAGACACATGAGAAGTGCCCAGCTATGGTTCAGTTGAAACATACTTCAGTGTAAATGAAGGATACAAGAAAGAAGATACAACAGTAAGCATAAACTAATAGTTGTTGCTGGTAACTCTACCTCAGGCACCTCAGTTGAGGTGCACATCGATTTCCAATTAACAGAGACCCGCTTGGTGCCTGGATTCCTGTGCGTACCAATCAGCACACGTTTCTCTCGAAATTTAGCACGCCCTGCAGCCTAGACTCGTCTTTCATCTTCACTTCCTCGACGTCATTACAGCTTATTATTTGCGTACAAAGGCGACTTCAACTTTTCGCAACTGATTGATATTATCATTCCTCACTTTTCCCTCCAGGATTCCAGCCTCAGATGAATTTTCAGATCCGCTAAGGTCTTTCAACGAAGCTAGAAGCGCGTAATCAAGTGCAACGTAATCCATACAAATTCGGTGCATTCTCATTCACGCACATTTTCAACCTCCTGTCATTACCCAGAAGTTTCAACCCATCTCAGGCTTTCGCTGAATCATGAGGATGAGGACTCATCAGTGCTAACTCACCATACCCGGCTATATTCTCATTTTGTAAAGCGCAGAACCGATTACTCGCTCTCTCCTTACCCGAGAGCACGAGAAGTGCAACTTTGTGAACTCTGCAGCCAGCACGCCCTTCACCATGGCATTTGAAGATACGGTCTCAGATAATCGAGAAGTCGACAAAGCAGCACTTCTTGATCGAATGGTTGCTGTTGCACAACAAAGCGCATCTCGAGATGATGAAGACAAAGAAGAGCAGCCGAACACCGAAGGTCTCAATGAAGAAGATGCGCTGCGCAATTTGACTGGCACCGTAAGAGATCAGAATGATCTTGAACGCGACATCACACTCCAAGCCAATGCTGCGCTCAACGAAGCTGAGGACAAGAAGGATCAAAACCGCATCGAAAAGTTGGAAGCCACCAAGCATCGGCTTCAGCTTCAACTGGACAAAGAGAAGAAACGCCTAGAGAAACTTGCTCACAGTAATGTCTACCAAACTCGGAACATCCAGAAGGAAATCGCAAAACTCGATGAAGAAATTAGACAAGTTAGCAACGACATCTCTGATTTCCAGGCACGAATAAAGAAGCGTCATGAAGAAAGCTCTGTGGATGACTCAACCAAGTCCAAATCTACCAGGCTTCCCGGTGAAAGCCACCGTGACTTTCTGATTCGAACCGGAAAGATTACACCATTTGCCAAGATTGGAGGACCACGACCTGCAGGAATTCAAGGCCAACTCGCCGATACAATTCTGGATGCAGAAGAAGAGGCAGCAGCTGAACAGCTTGGAGGAGAGCTTGAAGGGCCTGCTTCGCATCAACGACTTCGCAGACCTGGATTTGCTGACGAGCTTGATTCGGAACCTGAACCCCCTCAACCAGCCCCAGCTGTTGAGAGTGAGTTCTCGTTAAGGCCAAGGAAAAAACGTCGCGTTCAAAAGGAGCGTAGCCCGTCTGCGGATTTTGAACCCGAAGCATCCGGTTCTGAATCTCACGATGATGATGTCTGGAAGCAAGGGAACGAGGATGATCTAATTAGAGAGCAACGCCGTCAGAACAAAGCCAAGGCTAAGGCTGCCGATCAAGAGCAGATCGATCTTAGTAAGATCGATGATGGCAATGAAGCCCATTTCAAGGCCCGGTTGAACGACTGGGTGACTCGAAGAAGTCGTGCACGGAGGGCTCGGAAGCAAGCAGTCGACGTGTCTACTGATGCAGGAGAGAGCGACGATGAAGAAGAAGAATGGTTCAAACCAGCCCCTGACTTTCCCGACTACAACTTTGGCGATGATCTGAAACTGCCTGGGGATATTCACCCGTCGCTCTTTGGATACCAAAAAACAGGCGTACAATGGCTTGCCGAACTTTATAAGCAGAACGTCGGAGGCATCATTGGTGATGAGATGGGTCTGGGAAAGACTGTACAGCTTATTGCCTTCATCGCAGCTCTTCACTACAGCAAAAAGCTACGCCGTCCTGTCATTGTTGTTGCGCCTGCTACACTTCTGCGACAATGGGTGAGTGAATTTCACCGCTGGTGGCCACCACTTCGTGTGTCCATCCTGCACGCTTCTGGCAGTGGTATGATGAATCCCAAGTTCGAAGACGAGTATGATCTGGATCATTTCCAGCCCTTAGCCACCAAGTCAGAAAAGGCTGCTCAAAGAATCGTCAACGGAGTCGTCAAGAGTGGGCATGTCTTGGTAACGACGTACACTGGCCTTCAGACATATGCCGAGACTTTGCTGCCAGTTGAATGGGACTACGCAGTTTTGGATGAAGGACACAAAATTCGCAACCCAAACGCCGAAATTACTGTTACCTGCAAAGAACTCAACACGCCGAATCGTGTTATTCTCTCAGGAACACCAGTCCAGAATAACCTGACCGAACTGTGGTCGCTCTTTGATTTTATCTATCCTATGCGGTTGGGAACCCTCGTCAATTTCAGAGCACAATTCGAGATCCCAATTCGTCAAGGTGGCTATGCCAACGCATCCAATCTGCAGGTCATGACAGCAGAGAAATGCGCGGAAGCACTTAAAGAAACCATTGGAGAATATCTACTTCAGCGCCTAAAGGTCGATGTCGCCGCCGATCTCCCAGAAAAGACGGAGCAAGTGTTGTTTTGCAAATTAACTGATGGCCAACATAAGGCGTATGAGACTTTCATCAAATCGGATGAGGTCTCGGCCATCTTGAATCGAAGGCGACAATCACTTTATGGCATTGACATATTACGCAAGATCTGTAACCACCCAGATCTGCTAGACAAGACTCTGGGAAAGAAGGCAGGCTACGACTTTGGGAACCCTAAGCTATCTGCGAAACTGCAGCTCACAAAAGATCTGCTACAAAAGGTCATGATTCCCAATGGACACAAGACGCTCCTCTTCTCACAAGGTAAACAAATGTTGAACATTATCGAGAAGTGCATTAGCGAATGTGGAATCTCTTATGTGCGAATGGATGGAGAGACACCCGTCGACCAGCGCCAGCCAATGATTGATAGATTCAATGAAAGTCCGGATATTCATGTCTTCCTCATGACAACTCGCACCGGAGGTTTAGGAACTAATCTCACTGGTGCTGATCGCATCATCATCTTTGACCCTGACTGGAACCCTTCAACAGATCTCCAAGCTCGAGAAAGAGCATGGAGACTCGGTCAGAAGAAGCCGGTAAAAATCTACAGACTTATGACGGAAGGGACCATCGAAGAGAAGATATATCACCGCCAGATTTTCAAGCAGTTCATGACGAACAAAGTCCTGAAGGATCCAAAGCAGCGTAGCAGTTATGACCTGTCAGACCTCTACGATCTCTTCAGTTACAACACAGGAGAAGATGCGAGTGCCAACCGAAGCGAGCTCTTCAAGAAAGCAGAAGTTGAACTTCCTTCCGGCGATGGCGAACAGGAGCAAACGTCAGAACCAGCTCAGAATGTGGCAGGCGGAACAGACGTGGAGAGCAAAGAGCTCCGGCAGATGGGACTGGTAGCTGCTATGGAAGACTTCCGAGAAGATAAGTCTGTCCACGATGAGAAGCGCATGTTGGACGGTATCTTCGCAAAGTCAGTCAACAATGCCTACGACCACGAGGCTATTGTGAACGGGCCTCAGAAAGCACAGGCGGACATTTCTGTTCTGCAACAAGAAGCAAATATGGTAGCCCGCCAGGCTGCAGCACACCTTCGCCAAGCTGGCGCAGAGGCGCGAAGAATTCCCATAGGCACTGTTACATGGACTGGTGAGGTCGGGCAGGCTGGCCGTCCTGGGGCTAACCGTCGCCGTGGAGGACCAAGCTCAGCAGCCATCATGAGTAACTTGGCAGACCGTCAAGGTCTTGATACAGGGAGTGGGGGAAGTTCTCGTTCAGGAACTCCTGGCGCAGATAAGAATTTAAAGTCTAAAGACTTTGTGGCCATGATCAAAACATTCATCAACCGCCACAACGGTCGAGTCCCCAGCAAAATGTTGGTAGACCACTTCAACCCCTACTGCCCGGGCAAGAAGCAGAGCGACGAGTTCAAAGCAGCTTTAGATAAGGTTGCAGTATTGAACAAAACTGGAGGTGCCGGTAGAGGAATCTGGACACTCAAGCCAGGTGTAAAATAACAGGGATGAACAAGGCATGATTTGGCGAGGAGTTCAGGGATCAAGATCGCATATCGTAGACATAGCGGCTTATAAATGTATACAATTGCTTTTATCTCACTACATCATATGTCGTCAACCGTATTGCAAAGTATCACATCATGGAACAAATCTAACAAGCAGGATGATTCATAGGCCTTCTTCGGGCGAATTCATAACTGTCTACTGCGTCCTAACCCATAACCTGACCAGGCTCTGCAGTGTAGACTGGAGACCAGGCGAAAAAGCCGTTCTCCTCGTGATTCTCAACGCCACAGAGAAACCAGATAGCGAATCTCCTGTCCGATCCAAGCCACCCATGTGCGAGCAGCTTAGAGACGACGACCACGGCGACCACCCTTTCTGCGGGTAGAGTCGGAGGGAGTAGGGGTAACGTCCTCAATTCGGCCGATCTTCATGCCAGCACGGGCGAGGGCACGGAGAGCGGACTGGGCACCGGGACCGGGGGTCTTGGTACCGTTACCTGCATGTGAATTAGGATGACTGTCTGAGTGAGGGGTACTCCCAATTGAACTTACCACCAGTGGCACGGATCTTGATGTGAAGAGCGTTGATGCCAAGCTCCTTGCAGCGGGCAGCGACGTCCTGGGCAGCCAACATGGCAGCGTAGGGGGAGGACTCGTCACGATCGGCCTTGACCTTCATACCACCAGTAACACGGGTGATGGTCTCACGGCCACTGGAATCACCCAAGTTAGCCTCATTGAACCATATAACACAGCAATTTTCTTCTCCAAATTTCATGTTCCTCATTCATGGGCTGACGAACCTCAGATCGGTGACGTGGACGAAGGTATCGTTGAAGGAGGCGAAGATACGGGCAACGCCGAAGACCAGCTCGCCTGTTGAAACATTTTTGTTAGTCCATGATCTCTTCCTCAATCTGCTCGAAATTCGTCCAGGGGTGGTCGCATACCATCGCGAACGGAGGGTCCGAGGGAGATGTTCTCCTGGGGAGCGCGGGTGGTGGTCTTCTTGGGAGCCATTTTGAAGGGATGGGCGACTGCTGGTTATTTCGTCACTTGGCGATTGAGAATGAGGATCTCCAAATATTATTTGGATGCGTCGCACCAAAAATTCGGTGGACGAGCTGCGGGGGCGGTGGAGCGTGGCAGAATTGGCAGTTCTTGCTAAACCCTACAGGGACCCACCGGAAATTTCGGCTGAAAATTTCTCTTAGCAAAAAGGCTGGCGTTCCCTTCCTTCAACCCACGCTTCTGACCAACAACCACTAACCGACCTCTCCAACAGCCGTCGCCGACAAAATGGGTGCTACGTATGTGATTCCTCCCTGAGGACGTGGTCGATATGGGCAGATGCCTTGGTTCTCGAGATTTCTTTTGCTTTGCGGATTGCCGTGGTCCTCTCGCTGGAAAGTCGCGGTCTCTGAATTGAGTCGTTGACCGCCAGCTCGATCTTTCTTGAGCTTCTCCCTCAATTGTCCCTAGGCTTGGAACACAGTTTGGGCATTGAGAGATGTTGCTTGGGGTGTTGGAGATGAAGATAAAGTACTCTTCTTTCCCAAAATCATTATCGTCGAATTGCACGCGGTCGCTGAAATACGCACCACAGACCAATTCATCGAATATCTTTCTTGAACTCTATGTTTGAGGCGTTGTCGGATGAGCGGTCAAGGAAATCACCTCGATCCTCGTATCATGGTCTTCCAGCTCACCGATTAAAAACATCTTTCGAGTTAGCCAAGCAGAGAATGCTGCATTGCAACAGTTCTCGCACCGGCGCTCTGTTCCATACCACGTCCTGTGGTATCGTGGACTGCGAGCTAATCTGATTCTATAGCGTTCCTACCAACGACCAGATCCTGGTCCCCGAGACCCTTCTCAAGAAGCGCAAGTCTCAGGAGAAGGCCCGCGCTGAGCGCACCGACGCCATTGAGAAGAAGAAGGCTGTAAGTACTATCCTCTTTTTACTCTGGCACTATGATGGAAAACATACATTCATCAACTAGACTCCGGTCGATGCTGTTGATAGTTAACCTTCTTTCGGGTCTGACATTGCCTGACTGATTCCAATCATTTCTTCAACCACTTGCAAGACATGGACTGACCAGTTTGAAATAGGCCAACAAGGAGAAGCGTCAGGTCATCTTCAAGCGTGCTGAGAAGTACGTCCAGGAGTACCGTGATGCTGAGCGTGAGAAGATCCGTCTTCACCGCGTCGCCAAGGCCGAGGACTCTGCTTTCGTCCCTGCCGAGGCTAAGCTGATCTTCGTCGTCCGCATCAAGGGTATCAACAAGATGCCCCCCAAGCCCCGCAAGATCCTCCAGCTCCTCCGTCTCCTCCAGATCAACAACGGTGTCTTCGTCAAGGTCACCAAGGCCATCACTGAGATGCTCAAGGTCGTCGAGCCCTGGATCGCCTACGGTTACCCCAACCTGAAGACCGTCAAGGAGCTCGTCTACAAGCGTGGTTACGGAAAGGTCAACAAGCAGCGTGTTGCCCTCACCGACAACGCCATCGTTGAGGAGAACCTCGGCAAGTACGGCATTGTCTGTGTTGAGGATCTCATCCACGAGATCTACACTGTCGGCCCCAACTTCAAGCAGGCCTCCAACTTCCTCTGGCCCTTCAAGCTTTCCAACCCCACTGGTGGCTTCCGCCCCCGCAAGTTCAAGCACTTCATCGAGGGTGGTGACCTTGGTAACCGCGAGGAGGCTATCAACGCTCTCGTCCGCCAGATGAACTAAGCGTTGGTTTTCTAAAAAATGGCTTTTAAGGGATCGGTCGTTAGGACCTAACGGATTCAAAAAAGATTTGCATTTGACTGCTCGGCGTTCTTTATCATGACAGGGGATATGGCAATTGATACCGTGATTAATGACACCCGAGTTTTCAAATTATTCTATCAGTGATATCCTGTGATGTGAAGCAATTGTGAAAAGTTTTCTCACGTGCCGTCTGCATTCTCGCCATACATGGGAGGGGTATTAATAATGCCAATTATACATGTGGAGAACCACTTTTAAATCTATGGATCTTGAATCTTCAGGTCTCTCAAGGTTGAGTATTCTACATCTTGATATCAAAGCTTGTGCCACAACCACAGCTGCTGGTAGCAAGTGGGTTATCAATGATCTTGAACTGCGAGCCGATCAACTCCATTGTAAAGTCGACTTTGCTGCCCTTGAGGAGATCGAGAGATGGCTCATCGAGAATGATCTTAGGGCCCTCTTCCGAGGTTGTGGCCGGATCAGCGTCATCGGGAATGTACTGGAAAATCGTATCGTCCTCGTTCACGATGGATGACCACTCGGCGGCGTCCTTGGCTGGTAAAGTAACAAGGCTCATGAGATATTGGAAGCCATGGCAACCACCACTCTCGACTTGGATCCTTAGGGCGAGATTCGGATTGCCATCCTTTTCCATGATCTTGTTGAGACGCTTTGAGAGTCAGCAGTGCCTCCATGGGATCTTTCCTTCTTGCAATTACCTTGGCAGCTCGTTCAGTAATTTCCAGCATCATCTCATTGCCATCCTCATCTTGTTGGGGATTCAATATAGCCCGTGTCTTCTGTCTGATAGCAGTAGTCGAGAATTGCCTCGTAGCTGTTTCCCTTGACTTAACGTCCCACGACCGTCTAGGATGAGCATATGTTCTGGATTGCGCAATGGTGATATGAGGGGTTCGTAGTCGAGATGAGGGAGTGCATCGTGGAATAAGGAACTCGAGAGGCGTTGAGGTCTGGGGCGTCGTTGTGTAGCTTCGTCGTGCAAGTTGAATAAAAGAAGTGGCGGTCGATTGCGCATTAGCGCAGTGGATTCGAGCCATTATGAAAGCAACAGTTTGAAGGAATTGAGGTTGTAAAGATGATGTTGGAGGGAAGTGGAATTACGTAGCGCATCTATGCTGAGAAATCCATGTCACAGGCCGATTCCGCTTGCCTCCCGGACCTCGAAATTCTTCTACGGCCCGGAGACCGAGAGAACCTGGAGGGCAAGGTCCGGCTCAACGACGGATAAGTCTCTTTTACCGCCGTTGTATTCCGAGGCTCACCAATGCAGATATCTTTATATGACAACATTATGATAAGAATACATTAATCCCTTGAATTTTACTAGCCTGGTGAAGGCTCTGTTGATCCATCATCTGCCTTTTGTTACTGATACATTTTTCTTATGCTGCGGTAAAGTTTGTCAAAGAATTTATACCGTGTATAAAGACGGGGGGGCACAGAAGATGGCTTCAGACTTTCGGCTGGTTACGCATAACTCTATTCAACACTGTAATTACTATTCTCTCATCGTCGATAGTTTCTACCAAATAGCATGATCAATGGATACCTTTAAACTACTCGGAGCTTGTGACTCATGTCGTCTCAGCCACTTACAACTAATCTGTGGCTGTGCGCCTATCAGCTCGGTTGCCCCAGCCCCACCCTAACATCCCACACTGAATGAATTTTGTTTTTGGAAGGAACAACCCCGCCCACTGACTTGAGCCAGGCCAGCCCAACAGACAAGTTTCAGTGTCAAAGAATTTGCCCAGCATGTCTCGATTTTTCCGCGGCGGCGACGACAGCTCTAGCGACAGCTCCAGCGACGAGGAGGAGCTCTACTCCGAGGAGGAGGAAGAGGAGGAGCAGCAAGACTCCCAGGAGGATTCTTCCGAGGCCGACAGCGACGACTCGAGCAGCGACGACGAGGGCGGCCGAGGAATCAACAAGTTCTTGAAGGACGCATCCTCCGATAGCGAAGACAGCGACGATGAAGTACGAGCCAAAGTCAAGTCCGCCAAGGACAAGCGCCTGGATGAGTTAGAATCATCTATCAAGCAAATCGAGAACGGTCAAAAGAACGGCGACTGGACACTCATCTCTGCCGGTACGAGAAACACTGTCGAGTTTTTTTTTTCTTGCCGATTATTTGGTCCAAAATACTAATAGGAATATTCAGAATATGAGAAGCTCAACCGTCAGGTCGCCAAGCTGCCTGGCAGCCGACCCCCCAAGCCTTACATCCGTATCCTCGCCGAGCTCGAGGACTTCATGAACGAGTCCCTCGCCAAGCAGAAGGTCACCCCCAAGAAGATGAACGCCATCCAAGCCCGATCTCTCAACGCCGTCAAGCAAAAGGTCAAGAAGACCAACAAGGAATACCAGACCCAGATCGATGCTTACCGAGCGGACAAGGATGGCTTCATGGAGTCCTCAGACAACGAGCCCGTTGCCCCTGCTCCCAAGCCCAAGAAGGTTTCTCTCCAGGTCGACGCTGCTCCTACCGAGGAGGGCGACGACGATGGTTTCGCTACTGTCGGCAAGGGTGGACGCACACTCCAGTACACCCCCGAGAGCATCTTCAAGCACCTGCGAACCATTATGGAGTCCCGAGGAAAGAAGAACACCGACCGAACAGAGCAGATCAAGACTATGGAGAAGCTCCACGAGATCGCCACCACCCCCTACCAAAAGATCCGTGTTCTCCTTACCCTGGTTTCTACTCGCTTCGATGTTGGCTCTGGTGGCGCTGCTGCCATGTCTGTTGAGCACTGGAAGGCTGCTGAGAAGGAGCTCTCAAGCCTTCTCCAAGTCCTCGAGGACAACCACGACTATGTCGTTGTCGAGAACGCTGAGGAGTGGGACGACGACGACAAGCCCCCTACCCTGCAGGAGGGTGAGAAGCACATCAAGGTCCCTGGCAGCATTGTCTCTTACATCGAGCGTCTTGATGACGAGCTCGTCCGCTCCCTCCAGAGCATTGACCCTCATACTTCCGAGTACATCGAGCGATTGCAAGACGAGGGTGCTCTCTACAACATCATCTTCCGTGGCCTGCTCTACTATGAGTACCTCCGAAAGGATGACTCTCTTGAGATCCCCCAAGATAGCGTGAACCGAATCGTTATGCGCCGTTTGGAACACGTCTACTTCAAGGTAATTTCCCAGCCTTTCCTTCTACCTGTTTTCGCATTAACTAATATTTCTTCAGCCCGCCCAAGTTGTCAAGACCTTCGAGGAGAACTGCTGGAAGGTTGTTGGCGAGACCGTCGAGTCTGTCATCACCCCCCGCGACCAAGCTCAGAACGCTGGCAACCTCGTCAATGTTCTTTGCAACTACCTGTTCAGCAACAGCGACGGTATTATCCGTGCCCGAGCCATGCTGTGCCAGGTTTACTTCCTCGCCCTCCACGGCGAGTACTACAAGGCCCGTGATATGATGTTGATGTCCCATCTTCAGGAGAACATCCCCAACTTCGATGTGCAGAGCCAAATTCTTTACAACCGTACTCTGGTGCAAGTTGGTCTTTGTGCTTTCCGCAAGGGTCTTGTTTACGAGGCCCAGAACACTCTCCAGGAGATCTGCGGCAGTGGTCGCCAGAAGGAGTTGCTCGCTCAGGGTGTCATGATGCAGCGATACAACCAAGTGTCTCCTGAGCAGGAGCGACTTGAGAAGCAGCGACAACTGCCCTTCCACATGCACATCAACCTCGAACTCCTCGAGTGTGTGTACTTGACATGCAGCATGCTCCTCGAGATCCCTCTGCTGGCCCAGACTGGTTCATCTCCTGATGTCAAGAAGCGAGTGATCAGCAAGACCTACCGCCGTATGTTGGAGTACCATGAGAGACAAATCTTCACTGGTCCTCCTGAGAACACCCGCGACCACGTGATGCAAGCGTCCAAGGCCTTGGCTGCCGGTGAGTGGAAGAAGTCGATTGACTTCATCCACAGCATCAAGATCTGGGACTTGATGCCTAGCGCTGAGGAGATCAAGACCATGCTCTCCAAGCAGATCCAGGAGGAGGGTCTGCGAACCTACCTCTTCACCTACGCCCCCTTCTACGACACCCTCTCCATCGAGACCCTCAGCACCATGTTCGAGCTTGACTCGACCAAGGTTGCGGCAGTGATCAGCAAGATGATCAGCCACGAGGAGCTCGCTGCCTCTCTGGACCAAGTCACATCCACCGTCATCTTCCGCAAGGGTGTCGAGCTCAGCCGTCTCCAATCGCTTGCTCTCGCCCTATCAGACAAGGCCAGCGCGCTCATCGAGAGCAACGAGCGAACTCTGGAGCAAAAGACACAGGGAACTTCAAACGCATTCGAGCGACAAGGAGGCCGAGGCCGAGGAGGACAGAGACGGGGTGGGGGACAGGGCCGAGGAGGAGCGCGAGCAGGTGGCAACACGCAGCGACAAGCTGGTGGAACACAGTTCACAGGTGGTGCGCTGGGAGCGGCTGTCCGGGGTTAGGAATTGGGGAATGAACGAGATGAGGCGTCTTAGTCGTTTGCATTTTGCATGGGATGGTTTCTTTTAATGAAAAGGGGCGAAGATGCGGAAGCACTCGCTACGTGTCACTAGGTCGAAACGGAATATGGATACATAGAACTCGTCAACATTGCTTGTGCTGGTGCTGGTGCTATGCTGTGAGATGAGATGAGATGAGATGAGATGAGATGAGATGAGATGAGATGAGATGAGAGATGACAGGAAGAGTAGATTAAAAGTCTTTACTGTAACGAACGAATCCATGAGATGAAAGTTATTTGAGCTGCACAACCGACTTGTATGTGCTGTGTCAGGGTCTATAGATAGTGAAGATATGAAGTTGGGGTGCTTGCACATTAGATCATTGTACACCAAATTGGCCACCGACCATGAAGAGATAGAGACAAGATATAATATGCCCTATAAATAATACTCTAGTTCCACCTCCGAAGCTAACGACTCTTACCTGGAGTTTCGGACTTTCGAGGTTGAGCGAAGCGCGCAGTTCAACGAGAGACGGACGGGATGACTAAGTTGGCGCGCGGATCAAGACCGATTCCATCAGTCAGCGATTTCCAATCTCGTCGACTTTTTCCCTTGCGGATATGGACGGCCTGTGAGTGGTCCAAAGTGTTCCCAATCTGGAGACATCATGAGGTAGACTCTTCTGTTTTTGTATATTTTAGTGAGATTTTCCATGTCTCTGTCCTTTTTTCCCCTAATATTCTTTTGTCAATAATGAGAGCCATTTGGCGGTTGCAACACTGTAAAAACGTTATACCTTTAAACAAGATCAGTTCTCAGACGTTGCCACTTGGGCTGTTTTCGTTTCGGGTGGCTACATGCGCGAAATCTCATATTTCGACTGCTTCTTTCGTATCTCCAAGTAAACACCGGCAAACAGTCATGTCTGAATCAAAACCTCAAGAAGAGGCAAAGCCTGTGGAGAATGCTGAGACAAAGACGGAGGAGGAGTTACCACCGCTGTCTGATCATGAGTTTAAGATCTATAACCGGGCGGCCGACCACATGGAATATTTTGTAAGTCTCACTTCCATATGTAATAGAAGCCATTCTTTATCTAATGTACTGTACTTCAGCACAACAACTTTCGAAGATCATGGAACCTCCTATGGAATGCCTGTACCAACAACCGTCGACCCCAAGGCATGTCACTAAAGCAGTTTATCATGGAAGGTCTCCAATTCGCTGAGCATCTCACCATGCACCACAACATCGAGGAGACATACATCTTCCCCGTGCTAGCTAAGAAGATGCCCGAGTTCCGAGGAGGGCGCGCCGAACTTCTTCGCCAGCACAAGCAGATCCATGCAGGTCTGGATCACTTCGAGGAATACCTCAAGAAATGCAGGACGGGAGACGAGGAGTTCGAACTCAGTGTGCTCAAGACAAAGATGGAGACTTGGGGCGAGGTGCTGTGGAAGCATCTGGACCAAGAGGTTGAGACGTTGGGGGCGAATAATATGAGGAAATACTGGACCAAGGAGGAGGTGATGAGATTACCCATGTGAAAGAGGCCTATGGCTTGTTATTTAGCTGTGCTGTTAATCCATGTACCTACATATAAAGAGCAGAATGTGCCATGTGTGAGGAGGGATTGGGGAGATACTTGATGCTGTTCGGGGATGTCTATGTAAATGGGATACGAAGACTTTGATGCTTGGCCCCTGAATTCAGGTCAAATATATTAATAACCATTCATTCAAATACTTAGCAACCTGAAAGCTGCCAACTTGAGAGTATTTCTTTTGTTAGTCGTATACACGCGCGCTTAGAGTGTGGATCCTACGATTTTCTGGGTGGGGATAATTGATATTCCACCCGTACACATCTCGAACCAATTTTCGAGCATCATCGTTATCGATCGACGCCCAGCGACAGGCAGGCAAGATGATGCGCCAAAGTATAAGACCCTTGCGGGCTTTCTCGGTATGAAATCTACGACCAAAACACTCTCAATTGGCTCGTCAGCTAACATCTGTGCCAGTCCGAGGTGTCATGGATTGCCCGCCGAACACAGGCCTCACTGTACGTCTTCCTCGCCGAATATCAACTCGCTACGACGATCGATTGCACGACCATAAATATTGACTGATTTAGGGCCAAGCCAGGAGATCTGATCCCGAACAAAGTAGAGGAGTCTCAACCAGAAAAAGGTCCTGAACCTCGATTCCCTCGCTCCATCCAAGCCCTACACCTCAAGCCTCTAAAGCGCGAGGCCGAGCACGGCATCCCCTCGTGCGATCTCCAGCTCCGATCCTACAGCGTCCAGCCCCTCGAATTCTTCTCCGACTTTGCCCTCCGCGCCGCCTACTACCTCGGCCTGCCCGCCTACGGCCCCGTGCCTCTCCCCCGCATCACAGAGCGCTGGACCGTCCCCCGAGACAACTTCATCTTCAAGAAGTCGCAGGAGAACTTTGAGCGAAAGACACTGCGACGCCTTATCCAGATCCGCGATGGGAACCCCGAGACGGTGCAGCTGTGGCTGGCGTACCTGCGCAAGCACCAGCTCTACGGCGTGGGAATGAAGGCCAACATGTGGGAGTTTAGCGAGCTGGGCGTTGGGAAGAAGATGGATGCGCTGCCGGAGGCGGAGAAGGGTGAGATTGATGCAAAGTGGTCGCATCTTGGACAGACAAAGACGATTGGCACGGTGGAAAAGGTTGAGGAGTTGCTTAACCAGCGGAGGTTCCGCGAAGCTGCTGGTCTTAGGGTTCCTCCTACAACGAGCGTGTGAGAGGGAGTTGAAGACATATGGAATGAGTTTGAAGTCCTCGTCTCTGGCCCTGAGAAGTAGCCGTCTTGTTTGGCATAGACAGAAGAAGGACTTTATGTGTACAATAGCCCATAGAAGGCTCCAATTTTGTAAAATCAACGCTTTGGAATGACAAAAGTAATCTCCCAATATTGAAGGGAGTGAAGCTTTTACTAAGTCATTTGTTTGTTGTCCCCATCGAGTTATCATATTATTTATGATGGTGCTTCCAAAATTCAGATTTGGTGATATGATTACCGCGGCCATCAGCGTCAACCAAGAAACAATTGCCCCACGACTCCAATTATAGTATTAAATAGTAATAACTGCTATAATCATTTCATCTCTTCATCTTTCGGTCGTTGCCGGCATTCTTGAGCTTTTTCACAACGCGAAGCAAGGCGCCCCGGTAGATGCATACACAATCTCGAACCACTCACGACTCAACCTCAGTCTCAATCTCGTCCTCACTTAGACTCTCTTGACCCACAGACTCAATTCCTCTCATTGAGCATCACATCAAACATGTTGAAATCAGCAATCACAAAACCTCGAGTGATTTTCTCGGGCATCCAACCAACGGGCATACCTCACCTAGGAAATTATGCAGGCGCACTTCGACAATGGGTTAAGCTACAAGAAAGCCATGCAGAAGACAGACTCATCTACTCTATCGTAGATCTCCACGCTATCACAACACCTCAGCCGGCGGATGTGCTAAGAAAGAGCAAGAGGGAGGCATTAGCTGCCTTGTTGGCCATCGGCATTGATCCTGAGAAAGTGACTTTGTTCTATCAGTCTTCTGTAAGATCTCTGTACACCTTTGATCATACAGTCACTAATATCGTGAGCAGGTGCCCGCTCATTCAGAACTCATGTGGATTCTCAGCTGTACAGCATCCGTTGGATATCTGTCAAGAATGACACAGTGGAAAGTCAGTGTATATGCCTAAAGATGTCAACGTCAATGCTAACTCTCATTCAGAGCAAACTCAACATAAGTGACAAGTCGAACATGAACGACAAAGCAGCCAGCAATCTCAAGCTCGGCCTGTTCTCATATCCCGTTCTTCAAGCTGCCGATATTCTTGTACACAGGTTCGTGGTGTACTCATTCCCAGCATAGCACAGGATAGGCTGACACTCATATCTGCAGAGCAACTCATGTTCCCGTTGGTGAAGATCAGAGACAACATCTTGAGTTTGCGCGAGAGTGTGTAACAAACTTCAACGCAGCTTATGGCAACCATCTAGTATCTCCCCAAACTACCACCTGTAAGTTCAAGCTCCCACCTTCTATCCTCTAGCCCAAACTGAAAAGTTGCGTATAGCCCCTGTCCAAAGAGTCATGTCTCTCCAGAAACCAACAGAGAAAATGTCAAAATCCAGCAAGTCACCCAAATCACGCATTGGCATCATCGATAGCCCCGAAGAGATCAAGGCCAAAATCCAAGCTGCAACAACAGACTCCATCCCAGGGATAAGTTATAACAGAGAAGAACGACCAGGAATCTCGAATCTGCTGGACATCATGGCCATTTTCGATCCCGAGGGGAGAAAGGCCCAAGAACTTGGAGAGCAGTACAATGATCTTTCACCGAAGCAGCTCAAGGAGATGGTTAGTGATGCCGTCATTGGTGGTTTAGATGGGATTAGGGACCGATATACTGAGCTGCTGAAAAAGGGGGATGGGTACCTTGATTCGATCGAGGCGATTGGCGCTGAAAAGGCACGCAAAAGTGCTGAGGAAACCATGCAGGTTGTCCGAGAGGCTGTTGGGCTATAAAAGAATTCCACGTAAATCATTTGTACATTAGACTTGCTGCTTTGAAAACTGTGGTTAGGAGACGACGAGCTGTGTCTTTTAAAAGAGATGATAGCGGGCTACTAATAGATCAACGCACCCAACTGATCACACCAAGATCGTTATGAAGTTAATATGAAGATCATTTTGTGAAGATTCATCTTTCCATATTATGATATGTATTTGCAGGATAAGCAATGTCCCCAAACTCTCATGCCCAAGGTATCTTCATGTGCTCATTTTGTTCTAACCATCCTAGTATTTGATCTAACTTGTCCTTCTATTGAATTATTTAACTCCTGTTCTATTCATGAGGCGTAAGCAAAATTTGAGCCTCGCGCCGACTGCCAAAAGTCTCTGACAACCTGATTTGTCGCCTTGGCTCCCCTAAGACTGTGATATTGTCAGTACTGTATAAAAGAATGAAATGGAGCTTGGATGGCAGTTGTGGAGGATATTCCAAGGCAGGGCGTTTTGAAAGAAGGGGGGATGCTGTACCTAATGATCTTCTTCAAGAACATCGATTTGTCCTGAGGGGTAACCTTTGTACTAGGAAAGGTCTCATGTGTGAGACCAGCCTCAAGCCAGCTCTTGGCCATGGGGTACCGAGATACCAGCTTCTTGAGGGGCTCGCTCAACTTGTCAAGCTCACTTCTGGAAGCATTGCCCCCAAGGTTTCTAGCAAGAGTCCGCGAGAGCAAAGGCCCCAGCATTTGCATAGCTTGCTGGGCAACATCATTAAGTTCTTGAGAATCATACTTAATGCTGACAAAGGTAGCCTGTTTGCCTGATGTTAGTTTTGGTGATGGCGCCCAACTGTCAACGGCCGATCTTACCCAGAACTCTGCTGCACTTGCTTTCGGGAGTGGCTCCTTTCCGTCCAATACCTGAAGGGTGAAGAGAAAGAAGAATTCGGCAGCGTCGGAAGGCTGGAGACGAAGTAAAGTAATGGGGCGCTTGTTTAAAAGGCGTGTTACGAAGTCAATGCCGTTTTGTGTAAGTTCGGTGTCTACCTCGTAGTCTATTGTAAAGTTGACGGTTAGCTGAGTACGGAACGTTGGGTCGCGGAACCTACTGGGTAGCTGTTTGAGCAATCCAATTACCCAGAGAAGCACAGAGTTTAACATGTCTTGCTGGTTGTCGAGTCCATCATGTTCAAGGGAGCTGACGAAAGAGCAAGCAGTCTTGACGAGCAGGCCAACTCTTGGTGTTTGAAGATTCTGGTTCGTCAAATACTGTGCAACGCTCTGTGGTGGCAGTACAAAGGGACCAGGTTCAGATTCTGAAAACCCACTGCGTAGGACACTGCAGATGAGCTCAACAACCTCACCGCTGGTGTTGAAGGCCTCTTGAATCTCGCTGATCATCGACATGATGTTTCCTTGGAGCTGAGCAAGATGAGGATCCACGGCTCGAGTGCTGGCCCTGCTACTCTCCAGATCAACTGATAGCTCGGCTGGGGCTTGGAGACCTTTCCCAATGCTGGCCAGGCATCTCAGAGACTTCAGTGCGGTGTGAAGGGCAGGACTCTCATCAGGGGCAGCATATGAGCAGGTGTAAACAGCACAGCATGGCATAGGGCTGCCGTCGTAGGATCTTAGAAGGTCCAGAGAACGCTGGACATCAGTCTGAACAAACTCGAGAAGGCGACCACACGCTGAATATTTCGGGTTTGAATCAGGCATCGCTTGAATGACTGATGCAATACCACCGACTACCTTCTCGCTAGCGCCGCAGTCAAGCCGTCTTCCGGATACTAGGCTCTGATACTCGTTGAGAAAGCTGTTGGCTTCTGTATGAAGATATCCGCGACAGGAACCGCATAACCTGTGAATGGACTTTGCTGCGGCGTTGGCCATTGCATGTTCTCCGACCACGCCAAAGATGAAGTTCAGCACGGGGTGTAGCTCAGAAACGTTGCGCTCGAAGTACTCTGTGTAGCGGGCAATCAGAGAGACGCACGTTTGCTGAACCTTAGGAGGAATCTCGGACTGGCCTGAACGCAAGATCGCGAACAGGGATGACTTAAAAACCACGGACAGCGCATCGTCACCTCTGTTTGTCTCGCTGATGCAATCGGCAAGTCCACCCAAACAAAAGGCCGCTGCTTCGAGCTGAGGCCACGACGAATCAGACAAAGCTTTCAGAACAAGGTCCGCAAAGGTAGACACGAGCTGTGGTCCTACCAATGTAAATACGGACTGAAGAAGATCGACTACATCCTTTCTTGCTTCATGGAAACTTATCCGTTCGTTCGAATCCCACGAGTGGAATTCTTCAGCAGGTGGGTATGTGATTTTCTGCCATGCATTCGAAACAGCTTGCAGAAGATGGGAACGAGCTCGGGGAACCCAGGTTCCAGTTGACTCCTCATCTGAATACGTTAGATCAGTCAAGGTCTCAGCATAAGTCAGCCAGAACTCGAGAGCTGGGACAAAGATCCTGTCTTCCTCAACAACATAACCTCGAGCAGCGAGTAGACCGCATAGATTTGAGAGCAGTTTCTGACTCCTGCTGTCATCGCTTTGCATGAATCTCTCAATCTTCGCCTCTCCAAAGGCCAACAGGAGCAAGCCGTATTGTAGAGAGTCAAACTCAAAGTCTCCTTGCACTAGTTTCTCATAGCGACCTTGAGACCAGGGGGAGTCAAAGAGTTGAGCAAGGTTGGCGAAATGGGTATCGCTCAGGAACATTAAACAGTTGGATAACAGATCTACCATTAGTTCGACTGATACACTGTAAAGTTCGTCGACTGTCAAGGAGGTGATTACTGCTGTGATCAAGGGTCCGATGGGTTCCGAGAGTCTTGTATCCTTGGACGATGACTTTTGAGCGAACCAAACCCACGACTGTATGTTTCGTTAGCGAAATACAGAATACAGGGCTGTGCTTGCCTACCTGTAGGCATCGAATTGCGTCTTCATGGGCTTCTTCAGTTGTCGTTTGCGGTGACATGCTGCGACTCATCAAAGCCACGGCATCGGAGCTATTCTCCAAGATGGAACCATAGATACCAATACTGCCACTATGTTAGCATGCGAACAGTCGACCATGAAGCGACGCGGAAGGTACATACTTTTGCACGGAGTTCAGGTTGATCTTGGCAACCTCATCGAAAACGTTCGTCAATACCCAAAGAGCAGCCTGTGCTTGTGATGGCTCCATGCGCTCCATAAGCGAAACCGTATCGGGTCCTTCATCGAGGGCATTTGGTAGACACGATTGGCCTGAGACTAAACAGAATATGAGATGTCGGATGAAACGACTCCATAATTGGTGAAAGTTGATGAAGAAAGTCGCAAGGGCTGATGCAAGTTTCCGGGCAACCAACGGCGAGCTTTGGCTGCGCAGCGTATCAAGGTAGTGATTTATCAATAATAGTAACAGCTCAGATGCATCTTCAGGTGAAAGGGATGAGCTACAGAGAGGATTAGTGAGAGGCCAGTAACAATAACAAAGACATGAATACCTCTCATTATTGAGTTTGATGACGATGGTGAGTGCGCCAAAGAACTTGACCTGTTGATCAGGCTTCTCCAATAAGATACGTGCAAGACCCCAAGCTTCAGGAGTCCCTTGAAGACGAGATAAGGTTGCTTGTGTCTGAGCAATCACTTCGGGAGGATTCGGTTGGTACAATGAGAGAATGAGCTACAGAGGCGAGAAAAGTTAGTCAATACGATGCGATTTGCTGCGCTTCACGACAGCAGAACTTCTCCTTTATTGATTCAAGCGTAGGAAAGAATGGCATTGATTATACATACTCTCTCAACTTCTGCTGGGTCTTCGGCCATTGTTGGAAGGATTGTGTAGGTCACTCAAACATGCGATCACTGGGCTCAAGAGGCATGCCCCGCCATAGAGTGAAGGCTGGTGGGGGTTGAAAAATGGCAGCCACAATGACCATGAAAGGAAGGAAAGCTACAAATATCTGTATCCTTAATTATTAGGCCAGTATCACAACATTCACCATACGGATAAATGAATACATCACTCAGACACGTATCATTGTTTGACAATATTATTATTTAATTACGTTTACGACGTTGCGCTACAACGTTCTTGTAGAAAGCTTTCTTTCCGCTGGTCTTTTGCTTCTGGATACCAGCGTACTTGTCGGTGAACTTATGACTGTCAAGATCCCGTGTGACCTCTTCGAGGAGGGTATTCTTCCTCTCCTTGCGCGTGAGTCTCGCGCTGAAGAACTCGGTCGGTCCGGCGATGATCTCGCCGACCTGGGAATATTCAGGAGCGCTCGCGCGGAGGTTCTTCTTCTGGTGCTTGGGGTCCAGGATGCCTCTCATGCGGAGGACTTGCCACTCTCGCTTGAACTCGGGGGTCATGTTCGTCTTGGGGAGATCGAACCACTCAGGGCCTGCGGTAGACTATTGCGAAACTTGTTAGCCATGTTTGTTCAACAGCGAGTGTCCTGCGTTGATGTGCTAAAGTGTTTGCGCGAGGTAAAAGTCAGAGTAACTATGATATAAAGAGATCACGTTGTCATGGTCCTTTGATCCAAAACGGATACTGTCCCATGTCACAAAAGGTTTGGGATAAATTTTCTTCATGCAAATGGCAAACGGAGTCGGCTTCGAGGGCAAGAGATTGGAGTTTGTTTTCTTACCTTTTCCTTGGCCTTGAGTCCCAATTGCGGTTGAGGTGGTGCTCGAACAGTCAGGCCATCTTTCTTGCTGCTGCTGTTGGAAGAGTTTTGCTGCTTGACATCTTTTGTTGTCGCGGCGTCGCCAGCGACTACAGCATTTGAGGTTGTGGAAGAGACGATAGCAGAAGCAGAGCCATCTTTCAGACGCTGCTCAGCCTTGCGCAGCAGCTCATCGACCTGATCATCTGAGATGTCTGTCATGGTCTGCTGTCGACCGAGAGGAAAAAGAGAAGAGAAGTAAAGGGAGCGAGAAACGAGCGCGTAGAAATAGTTCAGAGATGGCAGAAAAAATGTAGTGGAGACAGGCCAATAGCCCCACTCTGGCCGCTTTGCTCTACTCGTAAGAGTTCAGCCAGAAGGTCCCTCCCCAAGGTATCTATAAGGTCTACTGTAGTTTGACGCGAACCTTGAGCGACGTGAATCGTACGCGAAGCACAAACTATGTATAAAAGTAGAAGAGCGTCACAGCTTCTAACTAATATCTCTAGGTACAATATCCAAGTGAAGTACATGCCCAGTATCTGCGGCTGAATTTGTAGTTTCCTTACCTTAAAGATTGAAACCTGATCGATCTGCAGTACGTACTTCCTTGAGCGCGGTTGTAAACCTGTCCAATCAAGCCCTAGCGCAACCGGCTACGCCCTAAGCCTAATCTGGACTGCTTCCATTGTTTGCTGTTCCGTCATTGCTAACCACCAACACCACTATCAAGCAAAACAACACTGCTCTCAGCAGCTGCGTCAACCTTCTTCCTTCAATTACTTCAACCTCTTTTTTTTTTTTTTTTCCCTCACACATCCTCCCACAACATTCTATCATGGAGAACAACCCCAATCAAGCAGGCCGAACCAGGCCAGTTTATGACGCCTCTCAAGGCGGTCATTATGGTGCGAATCCTCCATCCTAACCCATCACGTCTTATGGCAACTCTAGGTTCTAATCTGATTGTACAGGTGCCAGCGCTTTGGTAATATCAAACCTCCTTGTTCTAGCTCATGACTTTCTATTGCAGACGTGACGCGACGCGATAGCTTCAACCTTTGTTGTAGACTTCGCGCTAATCACTTGTTTAGCTCGCGACCCAAGGTTTTGCGCCCAGTGAGCTTTACACCGGTCCTTGGGCAAATGTGAGCCAAAAAAGTTTCATAACATGTCATACCACTGCAATAATGATTACGCTAACTGAGTGATACTCTTCCAGGCGCATCAAGGCCTCACGGGCCAGTACAAGGACATCTTGACTACATACTGGCAACACACCATCTCCCACCTCGAAAACGACAACCACGACTACAAACTCCATCAGCTGCCGCTGGCGCGCATCAAGAAAGTTATGAAAGCCGATCCCGAGGTTAAGATGATATCTGCTGAGGCCCCGATCTTGTTCGCAAAGGGTTGCGAGATCTTCATTACGGAGTTGACCATGAGAGCATGGATTCACGCCGAGGAGAACAAGCGCCGTACTCTTCAGCGTTCCGACATCGCATCCGCTCTCGCAAAGTCCGATATGTTCGACTTTCTGATTGACATCGTCCCCCGGGAAGAAGCATCCAGTCATGCTAAGCGGACCCAGACCGCAGTTGCTCAACCGGTACCTGCTGGTCAGGCTCCAATGTCAGGACAACACACGATGACCCAGGCACCCAACCAAGCCCATCCAATGGGTGGTGATTACATGGCTGGGCATGGCCTCGCTCCCGATCAAGACTACCGCAATCAGCCCAACATGTATCCCGACCAATCAGTGCCTAACCCCCAGGCCGCCTACGGCCAGACCCAACCTCCCACCATGAATCCGTACGGCAACATGGGCGACATGTATCCCTACTCAGCCATGCCACCACAGCAGACAAACATGCCCAACGAGGAATTTGAGCAGTAGGACTCTTCTTCTTCCGAAAAACAGCCATCAAGTCCGATCAGCGAAACAAGATCACCACGAGTTGGTGAAAGAGAGGCGCAGTGAAGAGTTGGAGGAACATCGGGAGCGGTTATGATATGGATATAGGCGTGGAAGGAATACAAAGGTTCTCATTCTTAGCAACAATTCAGGCGCGACTACCCCAGGCATGATTTGATATGACATTACATACCCTTGTCTTCGTTCCCTTTTATGTGAAACTTTGAGGCCACCAGTGTGATCGCAGGGCCTTGGTTAGAACCCCGGAGGGCTGTCTGGGGGCCTTAGGGAGAAGGAAAACTTTTGGCATTAAATCGCGGTATTAAAGTAAACTGGTCCAAAAGGCTCACTAAGATATGCTAAACTTACACAAGTCATTTTATCACTTAGAATAGGGGTCCTAAGTTTTCTTGCCTCGCCTTGGGGGGTAAGGACGCGTCGTAGATCGTTACACCGCAATAGAGAAAGACTAGACATTGGAGAACGTTGTTCTGGCGTTGATACATTAGAAAGCCCCGTAGAAACCTATGCTGGTGCGATTCATGGTGATTTGCGTTCTGAGCGGGCTGTTTTCTTTCTTCTGGTGCCAGATGATACAAGCGAGACAGTAAAGTACTTCATGGATCTAAACAGACAGTATTTGGAGCTCATATTGCAGGCTTGATGAAGCCTTCTCCTTTTTGCTCACTAATGCAAGAGTCGTAGCAAACAACACCCATCATTTCCTATTGCTCTAGCTACTACTATTCCCGCTTCTTCATGCCCAAGAACTCCCAATGGTCTCATTATCGTTGCAGTGCTAAATCATGTTCGGTTTATGCCAAATCGTGAGGAAAAGTTGGCCAGCGGCGCGCTTCTAACGGGGCTCGCGGTGATGGGCGTCAACCTGCAGTTTGTTAGCAACATGAAAGACTGATGGCAATTTGATTTGACATACTTCTCCAATAACATTGGTCCATTGAGGGCATCTACACGTCCGTATTTCTTGTTGCGCGTAGAAATGTCAAAGAACTCATCCTGGTTATCCGTCTGAAGGAGAGCAATGGTCTGTGCCAGCTCATCCAAGTTCTCTCGAAGCATTTGACCGTTCTCTAGACTGCTGACGAACTGGACAAGATAATCTACGTCTTGTGCGAGAGCGGCTACGCCGTTGGGATTGATGTGCTTCACGTCAGGAGAGAGGGGAAGGGCCTGGAGTGGTGAGTATGAAGCACTTTGCGCGAGGATTAGTACATACCAGAATCTTTTCGGCTGTGTGGCTCAGAGCGTCAAAGTAAATAAGTTCCTTGATCTCTCGAGGTAAACCAAGAAGGGTTGAGTTCATAATGTTTGACAGGTACCGCGTCAAAGTTTGCATATAGTTGCTGGGTTCCTTTTCCACTGTCGATGCGGTCCTAAGACTAGTCAGACCTGCCACAAAGGATCAGTTCAAGAACGTACCATTCATACTCGGCTGTTTCAATCAGATCGTCGATCTTGGAGTTGACAAGCTCAAAGATGCGCTTCTCCGCGGTCTTCTTGTTGTTGCGGAACGAGTCAGTGGCTTTAAGCTTGACTGGGCCGCCGGCTGAAGTTGACGAGCGTGCACGAATGAGTAATTGCTCGAGCTCTTGACAGGCAATCTCAAAGTGCTCCAAGTTAATGAGAATTTGGACGATCTGGCCCAGGTATTGAGAGCTCAGACGCTCTACTAACGACTTGCAGACCTTTTCTGTAAGAAGTTCGTCAAGCGACTATCGAAGATGTAAGCATTGAGCCTCGGGTGAGAAAGGGGGTGTCGTGCCTTTTTGAGCGTTTCATCAATGACATTGGGATGTTGGAAGTGGTCATCCGAAAAGAAGTAGAACTGATTCAGGAAGTTCCGGATATCTATACAACATAAAGGATACATCTGTGAGAAGGGGAGTACGCATGGGTACCTGTTTTGTTAGCAGGAGTTGGTTCCAGTCAGGATGAGAGAACTTACGTGAGTTGATCCGTTGGCTTCTCTTGAGTGAACCAACTGACATTGACAACCTTTTCGTACTCTTCTGGTGTATTGATGGCCATTGGCATGTAGTCATCCGTAGACACTATCTGGTGGCTTGTCAGCAAATGGCAACGATAGGATTTGTGCAACACTCACCTCCTGGAAGTCTACGCTAAAACGCTTCTTCAATAGTTCGGCATACTTGTCGAACAGCTTCAGAAGGAAGTTGTCCAGCATTGTTACTGTATATCCCCAGCCCTGTATACGTTAGCAAGGCCATGGCAAATTGCGGTTGCCCGTCGAGCATCAAGGTTGTCGTACCTCCATTGTTTGAATGAAAAGAGCAATGATGGTCTTGATCTTAATCAAGGCCTCAGCATCCTCGATATCACTTAAAGCTTTTGAGGTGAGGTTTATCACAGCAGTACACATGGATTCCCACAGCTCTTCAACCTTTCCGCCATATTAGTACAAGCAACAAGATCGAAGACTGTCAAAAACTTACATCGTTCGCTGAGCGCAAATGTGGAACCCTTTGCATAGTCGCCTTTTCAATGATGGCAAATCCTGCTATTCCTTCCAGCAAACTGCTCAAAGATTGCTCGTCATCCGCCAAGAGTTCAATAAATCCAGGAAGTAATAAATCTTTTTGTTGACGTCGAGTCGCTCCATATTCTGACCTGAACTTCTCGAGCTGGCCCAGGGCCTCATGGATATGAAGCGCTTCGAGCAAAGGAGTGAAGTCGACTTGTAACTCCTCGTTATTCAACACATCGAAGTCTTCGTTTTCGTCGCTGACAAGCTCAATGGCAGAGTTGAGCTTGAAATTGGCCAAGAACGGATCATCTTCTATCCTCTTCTTTTGTCGAGTCCTCCTCATTTCAGTATGGTAGAATGCGACCTCACCCAAGAACTGGGATGTCTCTCGAATACGAAATAGCCAAGTATTTAAGTCCGTCATAACAGCTTCCGAAATCGCCTTCTGGGATGCGGGTATAGATTTTTGGATGACATCGGCCAGCCGATGTTGCGTAGAATAGCGATTTTGTATGATAGGTACGAGATGTTCATTTTGAAGATCGTCGAGGGATTTGAGAGCGGCATAGTAGTTCTTGCGACGGACTAGTTCGTGGGCATTATTGACGGCGCGGAGGATGGTAAGGGAGTCGTTCAGGGCGCTGGTCGCATCGGCGATGTTTTGCCTAACAGCAGAAGTGTTGACCAGTGCCTCCTTTTGTGTAGCCAACTTCTTCGTGCTTTCAGCAATTGATTCGTTCAGACTCAAGATCTCTTGCGTTAATGTCACTGTTTCCGCTCGGACGGTCTGAAGGTGATTAATGGAATCAAGGAACTCCTCGTGCCTGGTAAGACCGATGCGCTCGATTTCAGCTTCCCGCTCTTCGTAGTACCGACTTAAGCATTGAGTCAAAAGAGGTGTTCGGTTCGAGTGCGTGGCATCTTTAAGGACTGGTATCAACTGATCAAGGAACTCGGCATCGGAGGATGCGAGGATGACCTGTAGAGGTGGCAGGTTAGCGCATGTTTCTGTTGCAATCGTAGGGAGACGGGAGTTGTACATGCGGAACAGCGGACGCATAATCGTCCACAGCAGGCGGACGTCGCGGCATGCCTATAGCCTTGATACAGTTGAAGCTATTAGCGATGAGGGTATCGTCTTAATCGTCGCGTGTCGCAAGCTGCCTTGAAGCTCCCTCCCACTAAGACCAAGTGACGCTTAGGCTTCAGGATAAGATAAGATAAGGAGATCCAGAGCCACAACTGTCACTGCCACAGCGCATCACAAGCCCCGTTCCCATGTGCGTGGGCTTACTTAAGCCGACACTCCACTCAGAACTACATGGGATCAGGAGAGTGTATTCGCATATGTAGAAGCAGATAATCATCGAAGGAACATGTCTTATACTCATTGGAATATTACTAAAGTTTTACTGCATTTTTTGAAGTCTGTTATTATTGGTGAGAATCATGTATGAGGTTTGTTGAAAGAAGTGCTTGCTCTGTCTCCAAATCCAGCAGGAATTTAACTACTCAACACCAAAAACGCGGCTAGATCAGTTTTAAACAAAAGAAACAAGAAACAACACATATCTCTGTGTATTGTATCACAGTAAAGAATGCTTTTATTTTCTGAGAGAAGCGCAATGTTAACGGAGCTTCTGAAAGAGGGGGTCTAGGGTAAGAACCACATCGTGACGGAAGCAAGTTTGCCTACAATGTAAGAGACGAACTCTTCATTCGAGGTGTGCGAGTTGACCGACGGCCGAATTTATTTGCCATTTTTGCTTAAATAGTATGAAATTAGCAGATTGGGAACATGAGTATCGTATCAGTAGAGTATAGGCAAGCAAAAACGATAGCATGTGAGTGCAAATAAACAGGAATCTAAAGCAAGACATATGCCGAGTTTGCACACGAAACACACGAAAATATGGCATCTGGGTCAAATTGAAACTTTGAAATGAATTAAAATGCGCTATTTGTTTATGTTCCTGTACAGTACATCCACATGACAAGTTGGCGCTAGACCCAGCCATATTCCGGCCAGCACTTGAGTCTCAACGGGGTAGAATTAACACTTCGCTAGCCGCTGTACACGATGAACCTATCTGTGTGTAGAAATCTTTTGTCTACGGTAGCTGAAAGCTCTGCTGTAGTGGCGTTGGCATTTCTTGACCTGCCACCATCTCTTGTTACCAGTCTTCATCATCTGTGTTGTGTCGGTGCTGGTACCGCGCCGTACAAACCGTGAGAATGGGTCGCTGCATGTCCCGAGTCCTACCGGGACGGTGGTATCTGTGACTGTGAGCGCGGCTTGTGAACCGATGGTCATGCGCGCTGCTGCGAGGCCAATGTTTGTAACGGCAACGAGGGAGCAAAGAGTACAAATCCCTAAAATGTGCGTTGAAATAATCCTAAGCCGGACAGGAACGCCAACAGAAGAGGAGACCATTGGACACTCTATGCAATCGAAATCAGGTGGCAAGAATAGGGGAGTTACTTGAACTGCACTCGAGAAGCGACGTCCGAAATGATATGTGTGTATGGCAAGAAAAGTGACCTGGGGATACCGGAGACTAGTTGTCAGTGTTTTGACAGGCCAATCCGGGAACTCTATGGTCCAGTATCGCAAGCTGGGGGCCGTTGTCCCATTACTACCGAAGGACAAGGTCTCATGCCAAGGCCCTGGTAGTGCTGGCGGTATTCATGTGTATTGGCAAGTTATGATGTTCTCACAGAGAAAGGTGAAGCGAGACCTGGCGGCATGTAGTCGTCTATATGGCCATTGTCAGCATTTAAATTTGTCTCTGGTCAGAGGATGGAGTCGGAGACTTACGGAGACCAGCCAAAAGCCCCTGGAGCTATTCCATCACGTAAGTCGAAAGGTATATTTGCTAGAAACCACTGCTGTGATGAAGTGGATAACTAAATGCCTGTTTTCGAAGATAAAAATTGGTGCTAGGTCTGTCTCACCCCTGTGTTCTTCCGGCTTCCATCCTATGTGACCAGCTCTCAAACCAAGCTTCTGTGGCAGCACTCAATTATTCAGAAGAGTGATCCATTGGCAGGATGGAACATGGAGAGTGGGCTTTCGACATCAGCCTCAGCCTAGATCCGTAGGTATTGATCGCTCCGACCGTTTGGGGGGAATTAGGGTGACGGAAAGTTTGTACATGAGATAGGGTCTAAACATTTTGAGAACTTATGTTAGTGATAGAAGAAGGCAAGAGATAAGGGAGGAAACGAAACAGGACAAACCCCGTCCAGCTTGGAAGAGATTCCAGCTCAGCTACATGAACCGAATGACTGCTGAAGAGTGTTACAATATTACTCGACGTGAAGCCACTCTGACATCGAGTAACAAAAGAATTTCGCAACGACAGGAGCTTGGGGGTACCCTAATCCTACGACTAGGGTAGGCTGTCCAGAACATAACTCCTGTCAAGTCAACACGAGGCATCTAGGCCAACCCAGAAAGTAGTCATATATTAGGTTGAATATCCATTTAGACGGCCGACCGACTATTGCTCGATTGAAGTGAAGATAGTGGCTGGAAGGCCAAACTTGCTTCGCGACTAGCATGTGTACTTCCTCCGGAGACGAGTTGAGCACCAAATCGTCGTTTATGCAATTGAAGGATGGCAGGTCACATCTAGCCATTCTGGGTGTCTTGAGGTATATGATGTGGTAGTATAACCTGGGTTGAACCGACGTCTGCCCTGTTCAAGGGAATTGGTAACTCGCTGGTGGTCTGGCCGGGGTCTGGTAATTGGAAACACACGCCGTGCTCTTTGGTGCTCTGTAATTGGGCAATGGAGCACGAGTCTGGCTATCCATCCCAAGGAATTCGGCCGTGCGAGACTCGAGGTCCTCGACACCGCGGTCACCGCCACCGCCATGTCAGGAGGTGGCCACGATGCCACGCCACTTGAAGGCCCCACGAGAAACCACGCCATTTTTCGTAGTAAAAGGGGACCACCAATGCGTCCAACACTCTGCTTGCACTGAAGGATCCAGTTATGAGTATCCAAGACGTTCCTGTCCAGTCGTGACCACTGAGCACTGGCAAAGGGGTTGTTCGACTGGTCTCAGAACTTCCCCTGAATGGAAGTGAAGTATCGGAACCGACTCGTGGCGCATATATAGAAGAAACAATGTTAGGAGATGGCAGTATTGGACCCACGAAGTTGGAGAGGGCCGAATCATGGTCACCTGGGCGGAACTAGCGAAATGTCTGAAGGGCATCAGCAAAATACGTAACAGAGCGACCAAGTTCTTGGACGTATCTTCGGAGCATTTAGCAAGGAGCTTCCTCTGCTACCGCTGAATGGCGAAGTATCAGGCCCGTTGCAACGGAGTGGCCATGGTAGTGCCGGAGTGAAGGAGCCCGGATTGAATGCCATGCCATTATTGAAGACAGGAAACCCAAGTTGGAGACGCTATGCAGGGAGTTTCATTGTGTTTAGTTCTGATAAAGAGAAATAGAGCAGTGCTGATGCCGTTCTCTTGGCTTACATGGCTGAGAACATACCATACCTGCAGTATCATGCGATGGCTGTTGTCCAGGATCGAGCCTGGACAGCCGGTACTGTGGTGGAAGTATGTCCAGCATATTCATCACTAGATAAGCTGCTTCTAGTTCTCTCTGAATGAGAAACAGAGATAGCGTCGGAGGAAGCCATGGCGAGGGGGTCGTGGTGGCCGGTTGTCAAGTCTCGTACTTTACCCCTGAGGTAGCCTACGCTCATCCTGCATTAGTCAAGAGGGCCGACCGCAAAGGAATCATAGACGGGCATTCGCCATGCCAGAGAGCTGATGTATCGGGTGCTTGATTAATAACAGCGCCGGAGATCCTGTGATGGAGAGACCTGGCGTGACTGCAACCTCCTTCAAGGGTGGCGCGGTGCTGTTATCAAAGATCATGACTCCTGCGTGGAAGGCAATACAGTAGTGAATGTCGTTGACAAGTGGTCTTCGAACACAAGATGGAGGACTAACTAGACTGAAAAGCTCCCGGATTACTACCAGCATATTGCGAAGGGTCGGCGCATGGCCACGACTGGCGCCCTCACAAGCCCCAGGACAGTAGACGCAATGGGTAATGGTATATAGGGCCTGTAAGATACAGCACTATAAGGGTAGTACTCTAGTCAGACAAAGAACATCGTTTGGAAGGTTCTGAGCCCAGGAAGTTGTTGAGTCGCCTTGAGACACTGACGGAGGCATCTGGTGACATGAATTATCAGCTACGACCGGAGAAGATGAACAGGATTATAAAGAGTGGCCAATATACCTTGAGAAGCCTTCAATCGTGTCAAGGAGTGCGGTTTGGCTTCAAGTGCGCGAGAGTCTGTTACACCTAGACACCTGCGGCACGCTCTGACGTCGAAGCTGGGCCTCAAGATTGAAGGCACAGAAACATCGCAAATGCTGTATTTGGAGACAGGCAAAGCGCTAAGAGTCCCAATTCTGTGTAGGAAATGATGGTTGAGTGTATCACGCATCAAGCTCTAGGATCTGTGTGGATACATGTTTCTCTGGGATGAGAGTCGGCTTATGTTGCTAGGGGGCTACAAGAAGCTAGTAATTGCCTTCTTCATGCAAGATGACAGCAGCTAGCGTAGAAATTGTGTTGTTTTGCTGAAGTTGCCTGCAAACCATCTGGCGAGGTTGGGATAATGTTGGCTAAGTCCAATTATCTAGGCATATGAGATATTAGAACAGGAAAAAAAGTTGGAGTTAACTACCTTTCCAACCGGAATGGCCTTGGATGTAAGCTCTTAGAGTTGAAGAGAACGTGCCGGAGCTTGCAGGACACGAAGACCTTGAGCTCATCAGACAAACTTGGAGAAGAGAAAATGGCCGAGAGAGCTCCAACGACTTGAAGCTATGAATACCGAAGCAAAGGATATCGAAAAGGTGACAGGTATGACTGTGCTGGAATCGTGGTTCGAGGAAAAGATGAGAGTGCAAAGGGATGAGCCAAGGGATTGTTGAAATGACTGCTGAGAATGCCTACATCTCACGAAGACTGGCTGGCCACAGACTGCAAACGTTGGTAGCCAGGTACTTACCTAGACAAAAGGCTAGAAAATACACATGGGCCTCAGATGGGTCACCATTGGTAGGTTGGTAGGTAGCCCCGCGGGAGGCATGGATTTCCGCTATGCAACCAGCCCTGGAGCAGCCAACCCGGATCGCTGCAGTTCATGCTCAGCTTTGAGTCGTCCAATGTTGAATGGCCCACTCATGATTGCCCAACACAAGGTCTTACCTAAGAAATCGTCGAGTTGTAACTGCAGGGCTTGCGTGCTTCACCTCCCCACATTGCCATCTTAGAAGTTCTTTTCTTTTGCCTCATCCATACCATCAGAAACACCAGCCATGCTCCACGAAAACCTCGTTCATTCTTGTCATGCTCAATAATCTATATGCTACCTTTCCTCATTCATCGGATCCTCATCCGATATCTCATCATTTCCCCCGTACATTTCGACTCTCTCATCCAGTCCTGCATGCAATTGTCAAATACTACACCGTAAAGCTAGGTAAGATGAGCGCGGATGATTTGAGCTCGTCTCGCCTTCGTCTTAATTTCGTCTGAGATGTATTAGCGGTGCTGACATTTACTGCCACAGTACCGGATCAAGCTTCTGCATAGCCAGTAACAGATCAGCACATGAAACGACGAGTCAAGCTTCCAGGTGCCCAAGTCACGGGTGCTTGGGAATAAGCTCAAGCAGACATACATGCTGCGTAGAACAAGCTGGCAACCATACACAGCCTAGCCTTGAACGGCCCCAAGTTCAACGCCATCTTCCTCGAGGACAGTCATCAACTATGGCAAGAGTGATTGCCTCTTGAATCCACGACCCGGAAAACTCCAGTTGCGAGGCCCTTCGACTAGCCGTCTGGCTTGGCCAGGCCCTTTTTTCAGTACGGAGAAGGCTTCCTGGTATTCATCCCTACAGTTCGCTAACGCCACTCGTATAGTAATAGGGCCTCATCTTTCCTCCTGAAAAAGGAAGTGTGGCGCCTTAAAGGCCAAGGAGGTCCCTATCGGCCTGTGTGCCCGGACATGTTCGAGAGCAATGACTTTTGCGCTTCGACGTGGAGCATCCTAGACAGGCAGCCTTTGTCCGATTCTCCGTCAAGGATAACTTGGCCAAGGTTGGAATTGCATTTAAGTTCGCCTGCGTGGAGTTTCGAGACTCGACCTCAGCGAAGAAATACGTCGCCAACATCAAGCTCAAACGGTCTTGAGTTGTCGACGTAACTGGCCGATTCTTCGACATCAACGTTGTGCTGGTCCCTAAAAAGTACAACAGCCGTGAGAAGATGAAGAAAGCCGTCGCTGAATCGTTGCAAGCATGAAGAAACGTCGGGAGCGTTTCGGCGCGATGGGCCGAACAGACCCCAAGCAGAAACAAATCGATAACACCCGCCAGTGGAAGCAGACAAGATCTTTAACCATGGAAATGTTTGAGAAGAATGGTTATCTTTGGGTTGGTCTGGAATATCCACGGCAGGCTGTCAATATCCAAACCAAGAACGGTTGTATTTGGTTGGGATCAGCACAGACTGTCGTGGGTGTCCCACATCAAAGCACATTAGCCGTGAAAAGATGGAAGAGGGTATCGACAAGGTTGCGGTCGAAATGAAAGGGTTGCCGGGGTCATGGAGCCACAAAGAGTCCTGAACCATAGACATGTTAGATCCACCATCGCAACTGCTGCCAACCTCGTCGACGTGGGAGTAAGGGGTATGAGGGATCCTGAACGCTGGAAATGTTCGAGGCGAAATACTATCTTCGTTTCGACCTGGATAACCCATGGCAGGCAGTCATTATCCCTACCAAGTACCACACCCCCTCTATCTTCTCTATACTGCTGTACTTGGTTTGGATAATGGCTGCCTGTCGTGGGTTCTAGAGGTCGAATCGCAGCCATTCCCAACCAAATCATCAACTATCTCAGCCCAAAGAGCCACAAGGTTGTCTCGACCGCCGAGGACCCCACCCGCAAATAGATCTACACCGAGAATCGTCCGCGATAACTACGCAGGACAGCTGATCAACGATAGATCAGGAGTGTTCAATGGAACACATCAACAACAGTTCAATGCAGCGATGAAATCATCGCCAAGATGAAGGAAAGTCGGGAGAGCTTTGGTGTATGTCTGAAGGGATGAAGACAGGCTTCTGATATCTCAAGTTCAAATAACACATCTAGTTCACAATTCAAACCTGTCCCAAAATATTGTAACAGTTTCTGCAATGCCTATTTCATGACTCCTTTGACCCCCTTCAAGAAGTATGGGATGTTTCCCCCCTAAGACGACAAGATAGCAAGTTGATAGTGGTCGGTTTCATGAAATGTTGCTCCACGCAGAGCGACCTTCGGAAACTCGCATGTTGACTGCGACACAGAATATCTGAGGGACTTGATTCTTATAATAGCTAGAATGGTCAAACTTTTGATACAGCGCACTGTTGGAAGTGTCAGAAATAATTTCAAGGCCTCGACAGACGTTTTAATCCTTTTTCCACAAATTATTATACAGAGGGTGCTCTTGTCTGTTGAGGCGCTTCGATCATGCTCGAGTCGACGACTTTGTGTCTAGTAGTGAAGACCCTGCTCTCACATCGGACTTGTAGCCCATGGATACATCTGAACCTTTGTGGGACCGCCTACGATTCTGTAGTGGATAGCGAAGGGAAGAAGGGTTGGCCAATTTTAGGTCTGCAACAACAAAGTCATTCTCAAAGCGTAGGTAACTACTCCTGAATATCGATCCTGGAATCGGAGGAGAAACCAGGGTACTTGCTTTACACTCTGTAAAACCCTTGAGAGCTCAAGAATTTTGAGATGGATCATAAATGAAAGCGAATACAGAATAGATATGAATGATTGGATTCCCAACCCGTCTCCTCTCTCAGCAGCTGTTCCAACACAGCCAGACAGAGGGAAAATTTCTCGGACACGCGAATTCTGAGGTTTAAAACTTCGGAGCTCGTATTATTTTAAATTCTAAACAATCAGTATTCTTTGTGATGCCCAACAGAGCCATGCGCGCTCCTGGGTCTATTAAGCCAGTACTGACCATCTACTTCATATTACACCAAAAGAGCGGCGCTCAACCCCAATTTCAGAGATATTCGATGTCCTTCTTATTAATGTAAGTGTTGATGACGGGGTGAAGGTCTTTGTAAGGTTGACTGCGATACTCAGCGCGTCGGAAACAGAAACCTGGAATCAACGATAGAAGTCAGCACACCACATATTTCTTGACGACATATAAAGGGAAGGTAGATACTTATACTAAGATTATGATTGACCACCAGTAATCAGCGTAGGAAGTCTCAGAAAAAAAAAAGCGCCGCGTCTGAAGATTCGATGAATCTCAACCAAAAGCTCATCTTCAAGCGCTAGGAAGTGTCCTGGGTACGAATTAATCATCTCCAGGCTTTTTGGCAACATTATTCATCCATAATGATGACTAACTTGAGTCACTGGTGTCCTTGTTCATGGTCAGGCCTCGGGGTGCAGGATCTGTGAACAGCACCAACTTGCCCCTTTGATTCTAGCACTTCAGGATGAGCACCTGTCCGCTTCGTAGTACAGCAGATTACTGATGAGGCATATAGAAAGTTAGATTTGTAGTTATCAGGCATGTGGCTGCTTGTGGTGGGAGGCAATTTGGCTGTCGGTTCCCACACTCCGCGTTACCCCTGAACAACCCTTAAGCATCTCCAGGACCAGCCCGCTGGACTCGCCTGCGAAGGACAAGAAAGTACAGACTGAGGAAACTCAAAAGAACTTGTCCAGTGTCATTGAAGGCCAAGAGTCGAAGGTTGAGCCTCCTGGGCCATCTGGCGGCAACTCTTCACGTCCTTTGGTCGCAGTGTCGTGATCGATCTCGGGGCAAGGGAAGGGAGGCCAGACAGAAGGAAAGCAGTCCTGAGGCTCTGGCACTATCTCTGTATGTCTCTGAAGGTCTGAGAAGCTGAGTTGTAAGTATGATACCTTCTCCCGTGTCTTCATGGACTTGCCTTCCCGTAAACCATAAAGGCACTCAACACAAGCGAGACACTTACAAACCAAACACCTGGTCGCTTTTTATCTTTATGCTCTTCCTGTCACAGAAAGATCATTAGAAAAGCATAGAAGCGCCCTGTTTCACTCTCCTTGCTCCATGAAGGGCTCGCGCTGGCCGTCTGGCTCAAGAGCGCCGCGCCCCCTGAATGCATTCGCTCTTCTTCCTACTGCATCCAATGCTTCTGGTGATAGAGAAAGAGGGTAGGTTGGAATGGGTGAGTGCGCTGCTCGCCGTATTGTGTATGGCCGAGGAGACGCTGCCGCTAAGATTGCTGCTTGGTGGTTCATTGGATGTCGTCTCTTGTACTGTCTCACATGCTGTCTTATGATTATCTGCATCTCATGACGGTCAGTACGAGCAAGAAGCTTAGGAAACTAATTAGGTCTGTATCGCATGTACCTGGGATGTTGTGTCTTCCGTAGAGCGCCCTAGAAATACGACATGCACGAACGTTGGGACACTAGTCACCACCATCACCACCAAACATGAATTCCAACATGCGAAAGAAGGACTGAAGCAAAGGGAAGTCGTGAGTCTTTGTGTTGAGAAAGTTTGACTCGTTGGACAAGGCCAGGCATCGTTGATTGTTGCGAGTATCAAAGGAATACTGGAAATCAGGGACCATGACCAAAGGCTGGGGTAAACACCTTGATATAAAACAAAGAACGCAATCCCTGAATAGCATCAAATTCACTAACTGTAGGGCGAAATGGAATATTATAGGGGGCCTGTACTGGTAATGACGTACGTGTTGCATGGACTTAGTGGAGGGGTAGTTCTGGCAGCGAGTCCCAGGGGCCCAGTGTTGTGAATACCCTCGCTCGCACCGTCGGACACTCAACAACCGAAACACCAACACAGCATATTTACAATACACAAATCACTTTTAGCGTACAACAAAGGTCAGAGAACGAGCGAGTATAGTTTATATCAAAAGTGCATGCATGTTGGAAGTATCATCGGGGAGTAACAGGCGGGCATATCATATATATGGTATATACGAATCACCATCACGAAAGGCATCAACACCATGGCGATATCATGATCAATAGAGAGATACAGCCTCAAGGGATGCATCAGGGCAGTAAAATCTTACGAAGTCACGAGCGGGGTAGGGAGGCCCAAGAACCGATCATCGGCCTCAACCTGGGAGTTCAAGATCAACCACATTGTGACATCACGAGACCTCAAGCGAAGCACACTCAACTTTGACGCACAAATATTAATTCAAAGAAGGAGAAGGAAATTGGATATGCATGAATGGCCTCGTGAATCAAGGAGAGGAGAGAAGCCGTTGCCGGGGTAGCAAGAGGTTGAGACGCGTTGGTCGTTGAGCTTCAGGGACTGAGCCGCATATATATCAGACGCAATAGGGGGCTGGATGAGTTTACTAGGGGAAACACACTATTTATATGTCTCTATTACCAGTGGGTTCCATCTGCTGAGTCTCTGTCAACCGATAAGTTTGCCTACTACGTCCCTACAACTTAGGCCCCTGAGGCTAGTTTCTCCTCTAACTTGGCCTACAACCCATCCGTCTGCTCCTGCCATTATTCCTACCTGCACCCCGCCTATTCACAACTCGTGCTGAGGCAGCCCCACTCACGCATTCCCCTCCTACCCAAGTCCCTCCCAACGTTCCTTTCCCTCCTCCCTCTCTTCCTTTCCTCTTCACCCATCACAACATCTTTCCGACTTCACTATCCAACTTGGATGTGAACAGGATCTTTGGGTTTTGATCTCAGTCGCATTTCCTCTTCTCTTTCAGCTTCTTGAGAAGCACGTATACCAGTCAAACTTCAGATTTCATCTACTCATTATTTTGTTGTGACATCTTGTCATCCCCAATCAGACAACATGTCTTCTCGTGCAGATCATCGTGTCTACGCGAACATGTCGTCTCCTGCCGAGGGAGCTGCAGACTCAATCCAGGGTACTCCTAACACGCAGATCACCGTCTTCTCTCCTGCCGAGAGCTCTCAGGGAACCTCCATCCAAGGCAATAACTATGTTGGCCAAAGCCAGGCTTCCGAAGACCCATTCGTTGATGGCGGCCTTGCTCAGGGAAGCACTCTTTCGGCCACTGCTTCAACCTTCCAGCCTCGCGGCGTTCGATCTAAGGGTAAAAATGCCATCGTCTTCTACCCCCAGGGTAGTCCTACCGTTGCCGGCGCCCTGAGCCAGGACATGGATATCTCCCACCGCATCGAGGTCTGCGATACTCCTACACCTTCCATCATCGATCTCGGCAATTTTATTACCGTAAGTATCATATGTCATCTTGAGAAATGCATAATGTACTGACGAGTTTATAGGAGCTTACCCAAAAGGGAGTCAGGTTCCACGGCGGGCGCAACCTGGAGACCACCGGAGGACATGTGTACGTCGTCTTCGAAGATCTCCGTGACGCCGCCTGGGCCTTCTACGCCATTCGCAAGGCTCCAAAAGGCTGGTTCACTGCGTACGTGAAGATCCGACCTGAGCGCGTAAGTTTCTCTCTTCTTTTCACCTCTTCATTCTTTTACTAACTATATTGGACAGCTGGACCTTGGCCTTGTACGATTCTCCGAGCTTAGACAGCTCAGCATCGAGGTCAATGTTCTTAACTTCGCCATCATTGATCCTGCTCATGTCGATGAGATCACCCAGCGAGCCCTCAACGTCTACGGTCAGCTTTTTGCGCTGATCAGAAACTTGAGCTTCCCGAACGGAGCCTTCCGTGGTGTCGCCCAGTTCTGCAAGGCGGCCGACGCTTTCATCGCCTTCAAGGCTTTTGGGAATGGCATTACCACCGGCGTAAGTCTTTTTTCATAACGTTCTCTTCCTCCTTCTGAGTATCTCCACTTCTTCTCTCCTCATGCATCTTCCTTTATCCCTTCTCCATAAGCTCCGTCTTCGGCTCCGTCCCCCAGTGTTGTATTTTCTAACTTAAACAGGGTGTGGTCATCACTCTGTCCAAGCCAGAGGACATTGGCAGTGCCCTTACCTCGGCCACTGATCAACTTGCATCCAACATGCAAGGCATGTCTTTCCAACAAGCTCCTCGTGGCATTGACCGCAGCCGCCACCAGTCCTTTTTCACCATGAACGCCCCGCAGGGGAACCCTTTCGCGGCGGCTGGCGCCTTGCATATGCCGTTTCACCCCCAACACCACCAGCAGCCCTTCACTGGGCAGCAATTTGGCCCTTCCGTCATGAATCCCAACAGCCTAATTTCGCAGAGGGATGCTGGGCTCGGCAACCTGAACGGGTTTGGTCGTTTTGACCCGCGCCGAGGTGCGGGCCGCTACGGTCGTGGATCTCGCGGCCTCAACAACATCGTTGACATCAACGAGCTTGTTGCCGGACGTGACGTCCGGACCACCGTAAGCCCTACCATTCTGTCTTGAATCACCATGAGCTCTGACATCTTGATAGATCATGTTGAGAAACATCCCCAACAAGGTGGACCAGCCCCTCCTCAAGAAAATAGTCGATGTTTCCTCCTTCGGCCGGTACGACTTCATGTACTTGCGAATTGACTTTGCCAACGATTGCAAGTAAGTACAAACTTCAGCAATACCTAACTCCAACACTGACCATTTACTAGCGTCGGCTATGCGTTCATTAACTTTGTCAAAGCCGAATACATCATCGACGTCAGTCACCGTTGAGAACATTCCCGTCTTGTTGACATGCTAACTCCTGAACAGTTCTTTCAGGCACGAGCGAACAAACGATGGAACTGCTTCCGCTCGGACAAAGTCGCTGAGATCTCCTATGCGAGTAAGGTTTACTTTCTATCCTATTTTGTCGCAGTCACTGACATACAGCAGCTATCCAGGGAAAGGACTGCCTTGTGCAGAAATTCCGCAACTCGTCTGTGATGCTCGAGGCTGAGCATTATCGCCCCAAGGTCAGTGAATGATAGCTTACTATTCACCATCACCAGCTAACAGGTACAGCTGTTCTACACCATCCACAGCGATGAGACCAAGCTTGTCGGCCAAGAGGAGCCATTCCCTGGCCCGGACAACCAGTCCAAGATGAAGCGCTCGGTGGAGAACGCGGAGCATGTCGGTACGCAACTCCTTACACTCCACAACAATGACAAGACGCTGACACTCATTCTAATAGGTCTTTTCACTCCTACTGCTGGACAGTACTTCCGCGATGAACAACGCCGTCGTCATTCACAGTACGATCGCGGAACTCGTCTCGCTGAATTAGAGGAGATCTCCTATGGGTCCTCTGTTGCACCCTACTACGGTCGCGGCCGCTACTAAGCGTTGGACATTACCCCAAGACCATCTTGATTTTTGATCATTTTTTTCAAAAGTCGTCTTGAGGTTTGGAGTGGTTGGCTCTTCTGAGAACTTGAGGCCTTTGGCACGATGGCCATATCTAAATTTTCGAAGACCCATGAGTGGTCTTACTATTCTGCAGTATCTTCGTTGGTACAATCTCCGTTGGACTTGGACCCCTAAGTAGCAGCAACTGGTAGCATCTATGATGCACATAGATACCTAGTACTTTGCAACCGCAGAATAGATTTCATTAGTCAAACCTTGGGATGTGCTCTGTGACGACAACATTGTAGCAACAATCACTAAACAGACGCCAGATCACGAGAGCCACGGATGTTTCAAGTTCATTTGCAGTTCTATGACACTTTTCTTTTATTGATTCTAGTTAAGATGCTGCTAACTGTCATGGAGAAGCTGGATTCTCGGGCAGAGCTGGTAACGGTTTTCGCGAATTGGTTGGTTGCGCGATTGAGCGACGCAACACATTCGGCTGTGTGTCGTGGGAAGGGGGCGATAGATCAGACGATGAAGAAAAGCCTCCAGAAGATCTTGGCGTTGGAGGAGGTGAAAGCTGCTCGCATTCAACACGATCATGATGTATGTCGTCGGCAAAAGGCCCTCGATGTAGTTCAGTAGCACCATCGTCTCCTCTTGATGTCGGAGTATATTGGCCTCTTTGACGGGCTGCCAGTAACACTGCATCTTCTCCGTCGTATGCACTCCCATGCATGGCTCGAACGCGAGCCGCTGATGATGCACCATCGTAGGAAGCAAGACCGGCCTGATCTGAAAAGGGGGCGAGGTGATGTAGTGGCACACCTCGGGAGAAGATGACGAGGATCAGACATGACATGAGCAACACGGCTTGTACTATGGCCATGCGTTTCTGAAAGACGACCTCGTCGGCCAGGAGGTTGAGACGAGCGCTGAGAGCAACTATCTCTCGGTTGGACTGCTCGCGCTGACTCTCCAGAGCAAGGACCGTTGACTGCCAGATCTGGTCGTACTGCTCACGAACGGAGCGCAGCTCGGCGAGGACGGTCTTGTTGAGGTTCTCGAGGAACAGTGTCGTTTTTGAAAGTTGCTTCTGCTCTGTACGGTGCAGAGTCTCGGACATGTGGCGAGCTTGGTCCTCGACGTATTTGAGAGAGAGGGTAAGGTTGGTTTCGACGATTGTGAGTCGCTTGGATATGGACTTGAAGAATCCTTCTTGCACAGTGGGCGAGGCTGACGAGCCAGAGGCCGTTCCCGTGGAGCCTTTCTTGGCGTTAACAGTATTGGCGGGGGAGGGCTTCTGAGTCGATGGTGTCGATGAGGAAGAGGGCGTTGCGGTCGTTTTTGTACTTGCTGCCGAAGCGGTGGAGTTTGATGCAGATTCGATGTTGGAGGATGAGATGGAGGATGGGCTAGTTGGGGATACAGCTGGCGTGGCGCTTGGAGATACAGCGGTAGAAGATGATGAAGCCGTGGGCTCTTCACTTGCAGGGTGCTCTGATCGGGGAGTGTGCGGTGTTGAAGTCCCCTTTCGTGCCCTCTCGTCAGGGGATTTGGTTGTGGGTACAGCGCTGGTGACTTCAACAGAGCTGCTGTGGTTTGAGATTGGTTGTGTAGTTTGATTGAGGGAGGCAGAGCAGAATAATGGCTCGAAAAGAAGTCGCGAAGTGGTGTTGACTTCACAGAACGGCATTAATCCCATCGAGCTCGGCTTGGCGGGCTCAGGAGGACTCTCAAGTTCTTGGGGCTTCGTCGACTCTTCTCCTGAAGGGAGGGCTTGAGGAGTCACTTCAGCCTCCTCAGCCTCATTCGCATCTTCGTCACGACCTTCGTTCCATGCTGCGAAGAAGCGCGAGCCATGGATTCGAAGCAATGACACTGGGCAGTAATATTGTTTTCCATAATGGGTGAGATAGTCGATCCGGACATACTTGGAGAAGATCTGAGCATTCTCGACCAAGAAGGGCTGAATAGCTCGTGAATTCTCTGCCTGAAAGACTCCGATCTGTTTCCACTCCTCCCTCTTGACTGGGTACCGGTCACTAACGCTGACAGTGAAAGTTTGGATCATACTAGAAAAGAACTCGAAGTTGGCGAGGACGACGGTATCGATGAGGACATCGTCGCTCAATTCGACAATAAACCACTTCTCCTTGGCACTACACTCGAAGAGTAGGTACGAGTCTTTATTCTCGACGAGAATTGCCTTTGCATTCCTTGCGCCGGGGCTCGTCTTGAGAATGGTGGCGCCGGCATCAAAGGACGAGTATGAAAACCGTTCCTTGCAAGTCTTGCCAGCATCTTTGTTCCTATGGATTGCAACACGGCCATCCTTTCCTGATCCCTCGTTCTTAGCTTGGTCGAGATCTGAAGGGCGCTCCTTTTGCTCCCCGGTGTCATCCATGTAGCTGCCAAAGTTCAGGGATATCTCATCTTCCTCGCCGAGGCCACCGTAGCCCATATCCGGGGGTGTCCTGTCGCGGGGCTTGGCGTTCCTGTGTAGGTCTTTAGGGTCCTGCCCTGTCTGTTTCAACATCATGGCCTTCCAGTCCTCGAAGGACATGAAGGGCTTTGCATCTCCATCTGCAGCGGCATCTTCCGGCTCTTCTTTGGCGGGAGTGGCGGTGGACGCTGACGGTTGGGGCTGGGATGGGGACTCGCTTTGTGTGTTCGGGGGTGGCGCATCGCTTTGTGCCGAGTCGGGGGAGGCGTCGGAAGTCGAATTGGCATCTGAAGGGGTTGCGCTCATAGAAGTGCTCGTCCAGGAGCTTGTGAGGCAAGCTTGGGGTAGCGTGTGGGTGATGTAGTTGATGGTTCGGGCATCGCAGGTCAAGTCGATTGGGTCAGGGATGGCATTGGGTTCGTGGGATTGGGCCTCGGTCTGGGCTTGTGTCCAGGCTGCGATGAGTGCCAGGGATCGTAGAAGGGCTGGGCCTAGCGAAGGCATCGTGACCTCGAGTGTTGGCGGCACATTGAAGCGTCGCTGAGGTCGAATTGCTGGAATTGACGTTGAATTATGGGGGTTGGGTTTGTGTCGTGTCGTTGATCAGCGTTGGACTAGGCACGAAGTGGGTGTAGCGTACCCGTGTACGGACCTTACCCCGTAGCCCAGGCTCGTTTAACTTCAGCGTGGCCCACTGACGTGGTCAGATGCTGATTGGTGCACCAACAGTAAAGTGTGTCTGTTGATTAGATCCAATTATTAGATCGAGGTAAAAATAGAAATTGGGCGTTGGTGACTTACACGGAAACACTCATTCATTGTCACCTCTATAATCCTTGAAAGAATCGAAATTAGGGGCGTGCTTAAAGGCGTGACCTCGTTGTTGAGGCCGATGTTGTGAAACAGGCTGGATTGACATCAGACGAAGTAGGCATGAGAAGAGAGGTACCAAGCTGGTGGGCATTCAGCAATCATGGACTGTGTGTTTGTTAGTGTCAGGGTCTAAACTTCAGCCTAAGACGTACCAAAACCTTAGTAGAGCATACCTAATCAGCTACGGGTACCTGCGGATAATGTGATTCCTTTCACTCTATGGGTTCTGTGCTTCAGGAGAATGACCTCGAGGAATAGCAACAACTCCAGATGACTTGATTTCAGTGTGGTTTAAGGTTCAGTATAATTACAAAGAATAAGAAAAGTATATAGATTCTGTTCTTTAGTATTTGATGATTCCAAGCTGAGACGGTGACTCTCCTTAGGGTAAGTAAGATGGCGACGTGATATCGATGTAAATGCATTTGCTTGATCCCAACAAAACAGTTTGCTTTAGAGCAACCTGATGGGTGAATAAATAGTTTATTTTATTTTAATACTGAATTCAATATATTTTCCTATATAAATTTCCCATCATTTGAGTCACAGTTTGCTGTTTGCACAGATGCCTACCTCATATACCAATATTTTAGCAGCTACACCTTGTGGCTGTCGACATTTAGTCTAACTTGCACCTTTCACCAAAATTCAGTTCGAGATTGAAAACACAGCACCGCTCAACACAATTGTAACCCGAATACTCTGCTCGCTTGAATTACTGAGATCTTGCTATTTACTGCCGTCTGCTTCATCGCTACGTCACCGCGCCGCCGCATGGGTTTCAGGGGGCGCTGGCATACGACTACCCAAATCCCGGCCTTGCTGCTGTTGATAGTCGAAGAGCTCATTGCTATTGCTTCACTGTGAGTAATGACAGGAGAGAATGAGTATGATTTACTGACCAAGTACGTTATCAAAAAGGCTTCGTCTTTTCATATCTTCTACGGTCACGCGCGCGATTCCTGTGGTATCACGATTTGCCAGGAAAGACAAAGATGCCTACCTTTCTCTAGCAACAGACAGGCACCTTTCGGCTCATCCATATTCCACTTAAGGTAGAGCTATAGCGAAGCAATGCTCGATAAGATGTTACATGAAGAATCAAAATCAAAATCAACATCAGCAAAGACCGCCCCACGAACCCCCCAACTAGTGGAATGCCCCAAGATCACGAGCTCAGATGCCTGCTTTCCAACCAATTCAGACTTGTCATTGATCGAGGTTGGCAATTATGATAGTTGTACATGCGAGCTGGGAGATTTCAATTTTCGCGATTCACAGACCCCAAACACTTACCGACGACGATGGACGCCTTACTCAACATGGGCTGATCTGAGCCACGCCGCAGTGTTGCCTGTGACAATTTGGACTGCCAAGAACAAAAGTACCGAAGCCAATTTTATCCCTCTTTCTAGGTTCAAATGGCCATGAGGCCTCGATGAGAGACTCCAAGCCAATTGAGAAATAGGAATTGGCTTGGAAGCATGCCTAAATAAAACACCCCTGGCCAAACGCAACAGCCAACAGCCAACTGACCATCATCTGATCTTCTACAGCGGCGTTTAATTAGCGAGGGATTGCCAAGAAGGCTCAACCCTCGTGAAATCGCGCCTTTGCCGCAACCTAAGCTCACAAAGGACAGCAATGCGATGACCGGGCGAGAACCCCCCTGGTTTAAAAAGCTTGGCATACACGATATGTCCGTGCTAAAAAGAAGCCACGATCCCGTCGATCTTCAGCCTTATTTGCTAGCTTCTTATGCACGCGCATGACTCACTATGGGTCCTCAAGAGTTCGAATTCAGGTCGGTGGTTACTCTCACTAATGATCTAGACGGTGAGCCTCGTCGACCATGGCAATCTTCGAGCTTAGCAAAGGATAAGCAAGTTGTTCGCTATTACAAACGCTCATTATGGATCTTTGGGTTCTATCTCCTTATTCTCGTCCTACCGTGGATATTTACCTGTGTTCTGATGATCAGGCCAATCAACAAGGAATCATATTTCAACCAGGCGGGATCAATAACCCCGGAGACGTGGATAATTGGCACAGATCGCGCGTTGCTCTCAGCTCTCTCACTGCAATCTCAAGTGTTATTGGACTCCCAATAGTTTCTGGCCTCCTTGCCCATGGAGCGGTTGTCTATACCCGGCGTCGAAACCCAGGTCAGAAATTGAGCGTCTTGCAGCTATTTGCGCTGGCAGATAGAGAATGGCTAGACCCTCGATATCTGTTCAAACCTCCAAGCAAGTTTAAGAGCACGGAAAGATCACTTTACCTTTGGCTGGCGACTTTTCTCATTCTGATCAGTAAGCCCAAGAATATTACACCTGATCCTACACCTTATACCCCCCATGCTGACCTTTTCTGAACAGCCGCTATCCAACCACCTATACAAGCCATCCTAGTCCGAGACGAAAGGATTGACGTTATGACGTGCAAAGGCATCCCGCGAGGCACAAAGATTACTATTCAGGAGCTTGCAAATATCCTTTCAAGGATCTGGATACCCAGGTCATTGCGCGGGACGCGGAGCCCATCGATCTGAATTTCTGCCCACAAGACGTTGTCGTCAAGAAGACCAGCCAGAAGCTACTCAGCTCCGCTAATAACGATATCCAAACCAACTTGTGGTCTGATGAGGCTTCGCTTGGAGAAGACCCAAACTACTACATGGACAATAGGCGGACACTTGACTGGTACTACCAGAGGTTGTCATACGATAAAAGCAAACGGTTATATTATGCGTCATCCGTCGCCAATGGTACCGGCACTGGGGTTTATCGGCATCATGCAGTCAGGATGGACTCCACAGCAGAGTGTTACTTAACCAAAAACTTCCCGAAAGAGTGCGAAGGAGGCAAACCATTCGTACCATCTTTCTCCGAGGGCTGGCTGAATGTCAGCATTTGTGTCGAAGGAAGTTATGACACTGTGGCTTGGAACACAAGTCGAGACAAACAAGAACATAACGAGACTTTGTGGTTGTCTATGAAATGGGATATTCCTGAAGGTGAAGACACGTCCGGACATTTTCGCAACAATGATAGCTACGCCCTGAGATGCCACAGCGTTTCAAGAAGAGGATGGTTTCAGCTCCCGAACGACGCAAATGGTGGGAAGCCTGGGCCCTTACGTGACGAGTGGCCTTCGTGGCGAGAACTGAAGTACGAGTTCAACGATTATTATATCAATAGCCCTCAGTGGGATCGCAAATTTCCAGCTGACAGGTATCCAGCAGCAGAGTATGATTCCGATCCAGCTGCAATATCTCCTTTTGCGTCCCTGGCTAACCACTTATCACTGACTAGAATCCCGGACGAAGACCTGCAAAAGTATCGCGATCAATTGAGCTACAACTACCAGGGACCCTCTGTGCCTGGCCCACTCATGACAGTGGCTCTGGCTATGTTTGGAAATTCGTCATTCTTTCAAGCAGCCAGGGTTGCTGATCCTGACACTTACAACCAGACCATCAACAACATCTGTGAGAACTCGTTGTTTCCAATGCTTGGAATGATGCCGCGCAATTATGATATGGGCGGGTGCAGCGGTTCTGTAAGAAATCGGAATAAAACTCCGAAAATGCAGGATGTGATTTACAATTACTTCAACGGCCTCAAGAATGAAGAGGCCACCGCACAAGCACTCGAAAAAGCCATGTTCTTTGCGAACGAAGCCCTTCTCACCACCGCCGCCTCGCTATCACAGAACCGCCCAATTTTCTATAACCCGGGAACTGCAGTCATGAAGCCAAAGAAGGATTTAGCAGCGGTGATAACTGTCACTACACTAATAGGTCTTCAAGTTGTGGCACTTTGTGCGCTGATGTGGTTCATCCTACGTGCCCCTACGTGGACGGAGATTCTTGATGCAGATGCCCTGGCGCAGATTGGAGGTCAGCTGAAGGAATGGGGAGAGCCCAGGCCCGACCTGACGAAGATAAATGGTATTGTGGGAGTTGATGAGACGCGACATCAGGCCGAGACGTCATCGGTGAGACTGTCGACGGGGCAAGATGCTGCTTCCCATTCAGGGTCTCTACATTTGACACTTGGCGGGGAGGGATTGATCAACAGAGGTGTGATGGAGAGGATGCAAGCAGATACGACTACTGCGGTCCAAGCGTGATGAATCTGTTTGGCAAGCAAGTTCGAAGCAACCCTGATGTCGGGAACCCTTTTCAAAAACTCTACCTTAATCTTAATGCCAGTCGACTTAATAATATCACCAGGACATAATGCTTAGTTTGCGTTTAAGAAAGCCAATACGCCCAGCCCCTCCGGAGCTTTGCGTAGCATCTAATGAGAATAATCACCACAGCGGGAGGGCAGATACTGAAGTCAAGAAATTGAAGGGGAAGCACTTGGTTTGGAACTTTAACCCTGGGTAAAAGGATTTAGAGGTCCAGAAGATGCGGACTTACCTCGTCTGATGTCTCGCTGTTCTCCCAAAGTAGATATAATGAGGAAAGTACCGCCCTGTCCTCGAAGCACAATGAACTTGTCTCTTGAAATTGAAGAGGATAATTCCTGGTCGCAGACTTTGATCGAAAAGGGGTTGCCTTACTCGGGGTTTATATTGAGAGTCCGATTATGACTCTTTGCTTTCGGAAGCTGGAGGCTTAGTAAGGGTCTCGTCGTGTAGCTGGGATGCCGGAGGTGCTCTTTATGAACCTAACAGGAAGAACAACACGTCAGTCATGTAGCGAGATAACAAGGAACAGGGTATGTCAAGATACCACCCTCGGGTGTCATATGCTGTACACCGCTCTCTTTCCTGTTCGGCGTTGACAAGCCGTCCCAGATCTTGTAGGCGCTGAGGTGTTCATAATGAGAAGATCCGAAATCGAAATGAGAAGTTGGGAGCCTCTGGATAGTTTGTCATCAATGAAACTTAGTTGAGGGAACACAAACCTTCCAATTAACTAGTCGGGACTGGTCATTGGAATCTCCCAACCGACAGGTTGAAGAAGCACCTCCCGCTCTTATTGGTTAATGGCAGTTAGTGGTTTAGTCGTGCATAAGTTATTTATTTTCCAATATGACGGCCATGAATTGATTCATTCATCCGCTGCGCAGTTCCTGAGATGGGATGGCTGGGGTCCTTGGCATCGTCGCTAAGGCACCGCTTTGATTTTCAGCCAAGAAGAAAGGAGCTTGAAGCTCTCTTGGAGACTCGGAGAGATCTCCCGGCCGATTGCTGGAGCTTAGGCGAGCGGCGATGGCCTGCAGTGCTGGGAACGAAGGAGGAGTGCGATATCGCTGACGAGTTTGGACGAATCGAGCACTTCAAAACATGGCAGATTTGATATCAACACCAAACGAGCAACATGCAAAGTTTCGCAGCAGAAACCGTGAGAGATATTTCAAAAGATCAACTGGACTCTTGCCAAGGAGGAGCAATTGACCGAAATCCCGCATGTGATAGCTGCCGCAACAAGTGAGTCAAGCCGTTCATCTCGTTTTGCTTCACAGACACTTACATAAATCAACAATCCAGGTCATCCATATGGCCCAGTCATGCAGCGACATGGCTGCGCAGCTTCACTCGCTCAAGATTTACCCCGGAGGAAGATGAATCTGCTGCGTAGAATTCTTTCCCATCACCGCGGAGAAACTCTTGACCCCAGCCATCATTTGTCTTGTTCTTTGAAAGTCAACCCAAGCCCGAGGAGACACGAAGTTCTCCACCTTGCGATACTTGCCAAGAAAGGATATTCATTTGCCCCCGGTCAATATTCAAGCCTGTCATATCCTCGATTGTAACGCAAACGAGATGTCTCCAAGGCTCTCGGTACCCTGAGGCGGGTTACCTGAAGCACTATGGCCTGGGTACTCCGATATTCTTCCTCGGACGGATGCCAAGTTATCCAGTGCAAGTACACAACTTTCGACGAGCGTCTTACAGCCAAGATCTCACTCGAGCTGGACATGAATTGGACACATTATCAGACGAAGAACGAACTCTGAGAGACGCAGCGAACCTCCTGGAAAAGAACCAGTTTCTAAAGTCGCTCTCGATTCATACGTCACTCCAAACCTTGATCGGCTGCAACAGCTTTGTAGAACTCTTGAGATTCAAAAGACCTCAACGTGACTTGATATCAACGGCTGCTTACCCTATGGCAATTTCGCTACTCTAGCCCAACTTTTCGGTAGTTCCTCTGAGCAATCCCGACTCGCCATCTGGTTCTCTCATTCGTTGAAGTCGAAAGTCAAGGATCGGCAATGACAATTCAATTTCCCGTCATCCGTTCGACTATGGAGCGACAAAGTTGTTCTGAATGCGTTTCAGGAAATTATAGCCAATGAACAACTTTGAATCTTTCGGTGATGGCTCTTCCGTCACAAACCTGAGACGTTTGTTCATCTAGCCGTGTTAATGCCTGCTGACTGATTGACAGGTTGAGACGCCAACCATGGACGCTCTGACAGGGCATGCACCAGACCCCTGTCGATCGAAGAAGCATAAACCCAACCTTAACTTTTTGGAGAGAAAAATTTCCAGTTCGAAGTCAAGATCTGAAACTCAGCCTTGGACTTTATCAGATGTCTCTTATGGTTTCATCGGCTCCGCTGCAATCCCGAAGCTCTGACACTTGATCCCTGCAAGACCTGAACGGATGAAAAAGAGCCCAGCTTGGCGTTCCAACTTCCGGGGACATGTTGCATTCTACCACGCCAGATCGGTATTATGAGACATTGTATTACGCTTTCGTATGGTATCGTCATAGGGCTAGCTCCGGCCTCTGGTGTTGCCGGTGACAAGGAGCCCTTCATGGCGGTTTTGACATTCTCGGCCAGCGCGGCTCTGGGGGTGAAATGCATCCGATCAAGAAACAACATTGAATCTGAGCTGACAATGTTTGTAGGAAGTCTATCTATAAAGATGGGGACGGACTCCCGCTGAAATAATTCGATTCTTCATCTCACAATCAACATCCAGTCCATCCTTCCAAACACCAGTCATTTCCTAGAGAGGTGAGCCTTGAACACTATTCTCGACTAAACACCAAGTTTACTAACACTGAACTCTCTAGCTGTGCTCTTGTCGGCTTTCATTCCTTCCACCGTTTCGCCTTTAGAGCTGTGCTCAAAACATTCATATACCCATTTGATATTTACTGTCCAACTCCACACCTCACTCACTCACTCAACAACAACAACAACAACACACAACCAAAACCATCTTCTTAATCATTTCAAGATGAAGTTCTCAGCTTTCTTTGTTATCGCCTCTGCTGCGTTTGCTGTCGCCGCCCCCGGTGTTGCCACTTTCTCTCAAGAGCGCGCTGCTCTCAACGAGAGTGCCCCCAGCCGCGACCGTGAGGAGGGCCGTGCTGATCTGCGAGAGCCTGAACGAGAGGAGGGCCGTGAAGGTGAGCGCGAGGATGACCGAGAGGACCGTGCTGGCCGTGGTCGCCAGGATGGTCGTCTCAACCGTGGCGGCCTTGCCTTTAGCCAGGTTGACCTCAACTACCTTCTCCGGGTCAACCAGCTCAACCTTGGCAAGCTCCAGGTCCTCAGCCAGCGAAACAACTTCAACGTCGTCGTCTTCCAAGATCTCTTCGCCTCTCGGGACTTCAGCCTCCAATCTCTTCTCCAGCTCCAGCAACTCTCCACCATGCTTGCTATCGCCGAGACTGGTATCTTTGACCAGTTTGAGCTATCTCGATTGGACCTTGGCAACCTGAACCTTGGACTCATCAACGGCATTGCTGGCCTTAACCTGGCCCAGTTCATTGATGCTGCTCTGAAGCCCCAGATCACTATTATCTCTAAAGAGGGTAAGTGAACAAATCGAATTAATAGTTTTATCAAGTGCTAACTTTTCAATAGTCAACAACAACATCATCATTGCCAAGTAAGGATGCGGGGAGTCAACTTGATGAGGGGGCAGGTACTCCTGAGTACGGGGAGGCTTCGGGTCAAGCCATACCCTTCATGTGTAATGAACTATCATCTTCAGGAACGGATCAGGACTGGACTCGCTTTCTCATGGTCACTGGATGGCTTGAAGGCGAGGGTTACTATGTAATGAATGAATCTAATATTTCAATGATTTCAAGTTGCCTATGATATATCGTGAGACCTTACATCACTAGGGTGATCAGTAAACCTTTTATGCTACACATCTCCTTTCCAATTCATCTGAACCAGTTGTACTACTCGAATGGTGGTGTAGCTCTCCTTCCATTCAACTCCTCGGAGGAACTATGCGTCTCCCAGCTTGGTTCACTTCCTTGTTCCGCCCTTTGTTGAACATTGCCTAAAGGGATCTCTGAGACGGATGCGTTGTGCTTCGGATCGGTCCCACTACCGCTCTTTATGTATCCGACAGCACTTCGCATAGGATGCTTGTCCTTGATAAGTCGGAGGAGTGGCCTCAGAGTTGGGACACTTGTTGCCATGATGACAATGTTCTGCTCAATTCTTCTTCACATCAGCTCGAGTCATATTTAGACGCGGAGAATATACTTACATGCCCCAGATGATCAAAGTTACAACGTTACACACTAGAGTGGTCAATTTGACCCCCAAAATAGAGTAACACTGTGCACCTACAAGGGTCTGTTCTGTCGTTGAATGTATCCAATTATGTAGCTTTGATGATGGTGAAATCGCAGAGAGAAATGTCAGTCCCAACATGAAAGTGATCTCCAATTTCTCCTGCACCTTGAGTTGCAGCTTCCAGAAAGCGTGTATAGGGACAATCGCAAGGACGAGGTCGGTAAAGACAGTGAAGCCGCTGACGACATAGGACGTGTAGTTGAAGACATGCGGACTCCAGCATTCTCCTTGCGCTGACTGATCCCACAGCATCTTGGTCGGTCGACACTGAACGAAGATGATGATTACTGATGCTAGAGCCAGCATGGTCTGGATGGCAACGACAACGCGGAGGAATCGATGGGGGATGGTTTTCGTTTTGCCGACGAGTCGTTCGATTAGGATTAGAATGGCTGCGTTGGGAAGACTGTAGGCCATGATATTAAAGGCTAGACATATATGAGCAATAATGCTGGTAACTGGGAAGTATTGCACTTACGATAGCCGACCACCTGAAGGATCTTTGTCTTGACCATCCTCTGAGTTCCTCCAGGTTCTGAAGCAACGGCCGCTTGGGGGACGCCCCAAGCCAAGATCCGCTGAGGTTTGCACCAGAGAAGACGCAACAATGCTGCCAACCAAAGAGAAGACAATCATCAAATCGTCCCAGCCTGGTCTGCGAAATATACAGACTGTTGTAAAGAGCTTGGTCATGACGGTGATGATGGCCATTCCAGTGAATATCCATGCTATCAGGCAGAGTTTTGTCTGTTTCGAATCGGTAGGAACATGACCCGAATCCATCAAAAGGGCGACAAAACTATGAATCGCATATAGTCACTAGTATTAGATGAGGGACAAACATATTTAATCGAAAAGCAATTGCTAATGTAGTCTTAACACCCAATTTTGGGGTTTCTTTCCACGGATATTTTGTTACTCCTTTTATGACCTGACCTTGCAAAAAGGCCTGTAATTGTCAAACCAACAGTCCAACAAAAGGAAATCCAAGTATGAAGAGATATAATGCACCAACAGACAAACACGTTGAAGGTTGTTGGTTGCAAAGAAATCCCCTGCAGTTGGAGATATCGTTCCGGATAATGTCGAGTTGATCCACTGGGAACAATACATTGTGTTGGCTCTAACAGCCAACAACATGCGCATATTAGTCACCGGAGGGATCGTTTATGCAAGTTCTAGGTGAGATCATGCATCTCAAATTAACTGGACCGAGTAAGTATGACTCAAAAAATTGATTTCGATCCATATTTCTTGATTCAATCGAGTGAGTTTGGGGCACCTAGATGTTGTTTGTTGGTTCTTGGCTGCACCAACAGCCAAGAACATTAGAGATCTGGTGCCATCACTGCATTTCTCGGCTTACACTCTGTCAGTTAGAAACAGTCTTCGAACCTGGAGCATTTCAGATTACATTTGAAGCCTTTCAGCGCCAGACAAAGCGGTGCCATGGCGTGGTTTTGGGACAAACACTGCTCTTCTGCAGTTGAACAAACAGGGGTTAAGCATGTTGGTTCCAGGATACATATCACATTCCACAGACTTCTCTGCCACAACTGGTTTATAGTTCCACTTTTTATCTCCTCTAATAGCAGGTCATATGCAAACGTACCGTGAGTCTGTAGCTTGCCAAGGCGGCGCAAGAAAACTTGGGACCTGTATCCTAAGTGATAAAAAGAATTAGGTAAATTTAGTGTAATTTAGTAAATATTTAGTGGACCTTGGATTAGATATTTTTGGCACCTTGATTTCATGTCAGAAGTTTTCTTGCTCCCCGGGGCTTGCAGACGAAGCGTAGGGATAGAGACCCCGAGTGATTAAAAAGATCCTTGGATCGCCCATCCAACAAGGTTAACCCCCCCAAGGTCACTCTGTTCTCCTTTCCCTGCTACCAAAACATGGAAATGGCACCCTCGGACATCATCAAACGTATGCAGGATGCAGCTGTCTCATATGACAAACAAGAACTTGGGGCCAGAGAGACTCTGCTCGACCTCAACCGCCAACTTCTCGCCGAGTTGGAAACTCCAACTGATTTTATACAGCGTATCTGGTTTGCTACTGTAAGAAGCACTTTATCCACTGGTACTATGTTTCTGACTCGTATAGGCTTCTCTGGGTGGTTGCCTTGAAGTTGCAGCCAACAGGAAAATATTTCAACTTCTGCAAGGAGCGGAGAATGGACTCACTACTCAAGCACTATCTGAGAAGACCGGCATTGCTGGGCCCTTGCTTGAACGTTTCATGAGACATTTTGTCGCTCACAAAGTTGTCCGTTTCTCCAAGTCTACAGGCTGGCACGCCACAACCCTTTCCAACACCCTCGCACAGGAGAATTACCAGCATAGCATATCATTCTGTCAACGGGCTGCAGCAAAGTCTTTCTGTCACTTCCCGGATCACTTTAAGCAGGCCAACTATCAGCATCCCGGTCTAACAGATGGCCCTTACCAATATGCTCATAACTGGTCCTTGCCTTTCTTCGACTGGCTGGCAGCAAATCCCCCTTTTGTCAACTTATTTGGATCTTTCATGTCTGTGTATAGAGCTGGAAACACATACTGGTGGACTTTCTACCCTGTTGAAGAACGTCTATCCTCTGGCTTTGACACGAATATCAGTGATGTGTTTCTCGTTGACGTTGGAGGTGGCCGTGGCCATGACTTGTTATCTTTCTCAAATAGCATCAAACCACCAGGCCGTTTGATACTCCAGGATCTTCCAGAAGTCATAGCAGATGTGACCGACAAATCAGTCTTTGAGACTCAGAAACACGATTTCTTCACTCCCCAACCAGTTCAACACGCACGAGCATACTTCTTGCACTCTATTCTCCACGACTGGAGTGTCGAGCATGGAGTGCAGATCCTCAAGAACCTGAAGCCTGCACTGAAACCTGGATATTCCAAAGTTCTCATCAACGAGATAGTCTTGTCCGAGGAGAACCTTTCCGTGCCTGCTACGAGTATGGATATGATGATGCTGGGGCACATCGGTGAGGCTTGTGAGCGTACTGAAGAGACTTTCAGAGCGATTGTGGCAGATGCAGGGCTTGAGGTTGTTGATGTTTACTTCAATGCTGCTTCTCCGGAGAGTGTCATTGAAGTCATGCTACCTTGTTCCGACAGTGCACTGGAAGAGAGCAAACTGTAAGAACTCATATCACGTATCGAGTTTCTTCAGTGTTTCAGTGTCTAAGTTGGTTTGATTTTTGACAGCTTCGACAGGATAGAACTGAGATCTAAACCTCTGCCTCACAATTCTTCTTTTCTCAATTTTGATGTCACCAAGAGACATAGGTACAAATCTATGTCAAAATGTTCCTCAGAAATGGCTTATTAAGTTCTTTGAAATACAGGGTCGGCCAACAAGTAGGGGAAATGAATGTAGAGCATTTGCACAGTTGATGAGCCAATGGCAAGATATTCAGGTCGCTGTCAAACAAAGACTACTCGACCTATCATAAGCTCAATGAAGACCTGGAAACACGAAGCATACATAACCAACCTGCCTCGGGAACCTCGGATAGTCGAATGACTTACGACGCTTTTGTTAATAAGCGCAGTGATAGCATGATCGTTGACTCCGAGTTGTCCGTTAAGCGAAAGATAGAGTTTCTCAACGGCGTTGAAAAACTATACGGATATACTATCCACCAAGCAGAAAACAGTATTTCGACTAGGGTATCCCAGCATAGCGTCTTTCTAAATGAAATTAATATGCTCCCTGGTTTAGAGTTTCTAATAACAGCCGTGCTCTCCGGCAGTTGAGTATTGACTGGGATTTGTTAGCCTATCTCGTATCACAGCTTAGACCACCAATTAGAATATATAATGTCTCTACAGCCCCTGAGCTATGGTCGAGGAAACCAGCAATCGATTCAAAATGTTGTTCAAACAATTGCTCGCTTTCGGAGCTCTCGCCAACGGTCTGGCTACCCGTCAGGAGAAGCCAATCTGGCTGACACTCCCACCCACGCCAGACCTGCCAGCACCTATCACCCACAGAACAACTCCCATCAACAATGTTTCTCTCTGGATGCAAGAGTACAACAAGAAAGCAGATGCTATCCCTATTGTTATGGATCATGGCGGTCTAGGTTACTCTGCATACTTTGGATCCGTCATCTCTCGTCTTATCAAAGATGGATACTATGTCATCGCTGTTGATCGTCGCGGCCACGGTCGTTCAACTTTCAACAAGAACGATGTCTTCACTTATGAGGGATTTGCTCAAGATACGAATGATCTGCTGAAGAGCCATGGTATTTCCGAGTACAACGTAGTTGGCTGGTAACGATGGTGCCATCACAACTCTCGCTGCACTCATCGAACCCTGTCATGTCAGAGCCTATCAAGAAAGCCTTTATCTTTGGAGGATCAGCCAACCCCGAGCAGACCAACGCCACATTCTCAAGCACAGATATCTTCTCAGAGTTTGTCTCTCGCTGCCGTACTGAGTACGGTGAACTGCAGCCTCACGCCAACTTCACCCTCTTCGGCACCAAAGTTGCCACTATGGAGGCTACACTTCCCCAGTTCACGGATGGGCAGCTTGGATCTATCGATGGACCGAGGGTTATTATTGTTGGGGCTGAGCATGAGGAGGCTGTGAACAGGGATGTACCGGAGAAGTTGCACAAGGCTATCAAAGGTAGTCACATCGAGATTTTGACTGGAGTGAGTCACTTTGCGCCGCTTCAGGATCCTGATCAGTTCACAAAGGCTGTTGAGGAGTGGTTTGAAGCACCAATCCCTTGATTCTAAAGGTCAGTTACGCTGCAGGAGTAGTTTAGAAACAGAAAACCCGTGTGAGCAGACTTCTCTCTTCATATATATATATATTCACGATAGTAGCTCCTATTACATAGCAATATGAAAACTGCCTCGTTGTGATCGATCTGTTGGTATTTAGATATGCAAATATTGACCAAAGGAGAGCCAAGTCAACTTCCATGTCAGGAAGATGAATCCTTGACTATGTCCTTGACTTTCTCTGACGCTTACGATGATTCTGCCAACAGAGCTACGATTTAAGGGAGGATCAGACTGGGAACAATCACAAATCTTCAAGGTTGGAGGGAAGTACAAGGCCGTTTTATTTGGGACACCAGAGATTGGTTTACCACCGTTTTTCTCTTTCTATTTTCTATTTCCTATATATAGGGACTTTGCTGACTTTACGTAAGACCACGTTTGTCAAGTTAATGTTTCTGGCAGTTGCGTTACCAAACCAACTTGTGGTTCAGTTTCAGGAGAGAGCTTCAGGTGAATGGCACAATATTGACATACCCAGCAATATCATACTTACTCAGACAAGGCACCTAACCTCGAAATGCGATGGAGTTAAAAGATTGAACCACATAGCAGGTAGGTTATACCACCCAAATACGACACAGGAAATACCCCAAAAACTCTCCACAATCATCAATACCTCAGCAAGGAAGAAATACACCACCACGTAGGCAGACCACCCAGCCAGTGATCCGGGAAAGTGGCCGTTTGTAACGACCATAGTATGGAGAGCGACTGCGAGCTTGGCAAGCCAAAGACCGAGATAAATGTCCCATCGGCGGTTGCGTCTGTGGACATCATACCATGCTCGGATGTTGGCATTGTGACGGTGGGCGTTTTCAACATCGTCGTCAGTGCGTTGGAAGTCTTCAGGTTTCTGGAAGATATGCTCTGGGGGCGCTGTGCCGACGATTTCGACAAAGATAAAGAGAAGAGCCGTGAATTTGATTAAGGAAGTCATGGTGATTGTTGGTAGAAAGTTCGTTTGGAGGATAAAGGTGTTTCTTTGTTGAGCGGAGATTGCTGAGATGGAATGTCTTGAGGAGAAAAGGCCGAGTCAACAGGAGAGCTGACGCCTATTTATTGCCTGAATTCCCTCTCATCGAGTGAGCACTCCAAGTGCATAGTAGTGTGAACGAACCGAAGAGCAAGTGTTCTGAGAAGGATATTTTCCGTAGTACTGGCATTGTTCATATGAAGCCTCGTTGTTCTTTCACCATGAGTACTCTGTGAGTTAGGGAAACGACCAGCTCTGGTCTGAGTTGCGAACACTCGTTGTGCTTCGTGAACTAAGGTCATGATACAGAGACTGCCATGATGATAAAAGCAATTCTGCGAACACGGGATGATCCACACGTTGTGATCGTGAATTTCGATCTCATGATACATTAAATCTACATACGAGGTATTCTCAACTCAATCATACAAGCCGTCATTGCAAAGCTGATATCCATTCCCAACCTCTTCGCCAAAACACCCGTCCTCATTACAACATCAGACCAACACACTATCCGTTTTAACCAACAACAGCAGTCTGCCGTCTCGCTTGGCTGTTACCGCCGGCCTTCTTCTGAGTACCAGGTCGTGCGAGCGTGTACTTGGCGAACGCCCTCGCGAGAGCCTTCTTGCAACTAACTTTCTGGCTGCCCACGAAGCTGTCCACTGTGACGGCGATGGCGCGGTCGATGTCTTGTGATGAGCAGTATTCTGAGAGGCGCATGCGGCAGAAAGCTTCGCTGATGCGGATGATGGCTTCAAGATGTCGCACCTGAGTTTTGTTAGTATGAGATGTCGCGGAGTTCATGATGTAGGATCAACTTACTGTGATGGGGTAGGCACCAGTGGCAAGAGACTCTCGTCGCATGTCGGCAAAGAGTCGTGCAATCTTGTCCTCATCGACGTGATAGAGCTTCGGTGAGCAGTGCTCCCGAGCATAGAGGATATACTTCCTTAGTAGCTCTTGAGGGATCTCACCCTCAGCCTTGCGACCACCATTCGTGGCTTGTGTCTCAGCTTGTGTATCATGTTCAACCTCCATTGAGTCCTGCTCAGCCTGGCTGAGAGGATGACTTCGGCTATGTGATCCGACGATGAATCGGGCCAGACGCTCATCCTCTTCGGGTTCAACTGTGTCTCGTACTACACACAGGATATCAAAACGGGACAAGATAGGCTCTGTCAACTCGACATTGGCAGAGAAAGGAGCGGTGGAGTTGTATCGCCCACCGATGGGATTGGCAGCAGCAATGACACCGCATCGAGCTTGTAGGGTGGTGACAATACCGGCCTTGGAGATAGAGATGGTCTGCTGTTCCATGGCTTCGTGGATAGATGTTCGATCTTGGTCGTTCATCTTGTCGAACTCGTCAATGAGGCAGGTTCCACGATCAGCCAACACCAGAGCACCACCTTCCAACGTCCATTCACTGGTGAGAGGATCTCTTCGGACACTGGCCGTCAAACCGACAGCACTGGCACCTTGACCTGTAGCAAACACAGCTCGGTGGGCTGTCTTCTCGGCATACTTGAGGACCTGGGACTTGGCAGTACCAGGATCACCGAGGAGGAGCACATTGATATCACCTCGAAGGTGATGAGCACCCTTGGTTACTTTGGCAACACCGCCGAAAAGCGACAGAGCCACGGCGGTCTTGATGTCAGTATGTCCATAGATACTAGGTGCTATTGAGTTGATGATCTTGTCCACGATGTTGGGGTCGCGAGACAACTTGCGGATTGTGTGCTCATCCTCCTCAGTCATTCGGAAACCAGCCAGCTGGTCATGAGACTTGACAACGTTGTTTGCTTCAAGGATGGTAGCAAACACAGGGAAGCCATTGCGGTTGTTGAGCTGAGCATCATAGTTGTTGCGGTAGATTCCAGTCACTTCAATCTCCTCGCCGGGCTTCGCCTTGTCAATGAGATCCCAGAGAAGGATAACCTCGCGCGATCGTGGCAATCGACCGGCAGGTACTGTTCCAGGAGATTCCTGGAGAGTGAGTTTCTGATAGTTTCGGTAGACGGTCTTCTCCGAGTTGAGAGTGAAGGGACCTCGCGACTGGCAGCTCTGACAGAATGTGATCTTGACTTCGACATTTGACTCTTGCTGGAAAGGTCCAAGAGTCACGCCGCACTTGCTACAGTCGAACTTGACGTACTTGAGCTGAGGGAAGACACCCGATCGTCGGGTAACGACACCGCTGACTCGAACAAGACAGTTGAGATGAGACTGGCGGAGTTGTCGTAGTGTGTAGTGCACAGGCAGATCAAAGATACGAACGTGAATCTCGGCGTGAATGCGCTCGTAATCCGGGTAGTGAAGCAGAACAACGTCCATGGCAACCTCGTCGAACAACTTGATCATCTCTTGAGGCGCATTGGCCAAGAAGTAAGCCAGAATGGCCTTGCTTTCAGAGAGGTGTTCGTATGAGACCTCAAGAGACTCGGCGTTGATCTCACCGAGTGTTCGGATTCGGTTGCCGTATACGGATGAGCCAGAGCTATCGGTGTAGGATGTGAGGAAAGCCTTGAACTCGCGTCTGATGGTTCGCTGAACTGAGGGTTGCGACACCCACTCGGTGAGGTTGGAAGCCTTGACATCAGCAAGTGCTTCCAGCGAGAGTTCCTCGGCCATGATATCGGTGTCCATGAGGTCGTCGGGATCTTCGTCGTAATGGTGACGGCGACGTCGGGGCTGAGCTGTGAGATCAATATCGCCATCATCTTCATCTCCATCGAGGTAAATATTAGGGATTTCCCGTCTGACTGCCTGATCTCTTCGGTTGAGCTGAGCTTCTAGCCGACGTCGGTCGGCGAGGTTCATCTCGTCATAATCCCCCTCATCGTCAATGCCAATGCCCTCGTACATGTCATTCTCCCGTTCTTGGTAATCGGCCTCGTAGCCTTCACGGAACAGATCAACGTCATCTTCTGCCATTTCGTCGAGCTCGTCGATATCGTCTTGGATCTGGGCCTCTTCCTCGATGTCATCGTCATCCTCAACGCCATGTGCCATGTTGAACTCGGCAGGGGGTGAAGAAGGCATAGGGCTTGAGCCGAAGCCTGCTGGTGAAGGGCCATCGCTTCCTCCTGTTCGCGATCGCTTTCTATTCGGACGAGCCGAAGAAGGGTGTAGCGGGGAACTTCAAGTGGTTGTTAGCTAATTTCTTTCGTTTAAATGGTGTAAACGCCCTGGGGAGACAAACCTCATGATTGCAACTCTTCAAAGATATCTAGATTTTGTGATATCGTGATAGAGTATCTGAGCAATTCCGAAGACCAAAAGTTTGGTTTGAACTGAAAGTGTCAAGATTGAGGGGCTCAATTTGTGGTGATGGTTGGAAGGGAAACGACAGCATGAAAGTGGGTGCGGTTGACAAGGGGTAATTTCGCGTATCAAGGCGCGACTTGACGCGTTAATTGATTGGTACTGACGTGCCACGCGTAAAGTGGTTTCCTCGGAGCGACATAATTACTCGACCTGAACCTCACGATACACGTCCCTACGAATGCCCGCGTTATTATAGCACCTTACAAGCTTCGCAACCTCCAACTCGAGCTGTAAGGTACTGTCGCACTGTCGATACCTTAGCTGACCCTTCTCCTCAGCTTGTACTTGTACAAGTATCAAACCTTGCATCACCATCAATTCTGACAAATCTATCATCCGATCCTTTAATTCTCATCTTTCATCTGTTTCTTTCTTTTCCACGTTTATCTTGAATACTCGAGAACTTACGATTTAATCGATCGCAGTCATGTCTGCAGACGCTCCCTCGGCCTCTGCGCCCGCACAAGATGCGCCTCAACAACAATCTCGAGAACGCAAGGATAGCTTTTCTGGAAAATCGCAAACTTCAGAGACATCGCAAACAGCCGCTGAGTAGGACACGAATTCCTCTGAACCTGTGATAACTCTCTAACACCAACCAGGTTTATTCGATCTCAGGAAGCTCTTGAAGCTGATGCCCGCGAGGCACTGCCTTACGTATGTTTCCACTCCTCTCCCAACCGCGGCATGCGCTTACGACTCTGTAGAGCATTGATACATGCACCAAGATCCTCGGCCCTCTGCGACAAGCTGTCTTTGCTTGCTTGACTTGCAACCCACCACCGGCGAAAGAAGGCGACGACTGGACCCCCGCAGGTGTCTGCTATGCGTGTTCCATCCAATGTCACGGCGAACACACCCTTGTCGAGATCTTCCAGAAGCGCAACTTCACATGCGACTGCGGTACCAAGCGCATCCCATCAACGAGCCCATGTACTCTTCGATTGAACGAAGCCACTAACACTCGAGGTGGGGTTCACTCCGAGGAGCCCGATGTGAACAACAAGTACAATCACAACTTCCGCAATAGGTTCTGCGGTTGCGAGTGCGACTATGATCCGTTCCAACAGAAGGGTACAATGTTCCAGTGTCTTGGTCTCGGAACAACTGAAACAGGTGGATGCGGCGAAGACTGGTATCATCCAGGTTGTCTTGTTGGCATGGGACCTAACTGGTTCGAGAAGATGGAGAAGCCTAAGAAGGCAGCTAAAGAGAATGCTGACGAAGGCAAATTGACGACCATCACCGAGGGTAACGAAGAGCAGCAGAATTCTGCCGAGAAGTCTGGAGAGACGAACGGTACTGCCCAGCCTGCCGCTGAGGAAGAGGAAGAGGATGAAGACGTCCCCATGCCTCCAGGATTCCCAGAGGAAGATGCCTTCGAAGCCTTCCTGTGTTACAAGTGTGTCGATGCGCATCCCTGGATCAAGCGCTACGCTGGTACTTCAGGCTTTCTTCCGGCAGTCTTCGTCAACCAAGCCGACTCAGAAACAAAAGCTGAGGCAGCCCCTGTCAAAGAGGAACCTGCTACTGCTACTGAGCAAGCTCCTACAGACGAGCCCGCCCAAGACTCGCGAAAGCGCAAGGCCGAAGATGATGCCGAGGAGTCTACAGAAGCTAAGCGTGTAAAGAGTGAGACCCTTCCTGAAGATGCAAAGCCCGCAGAGACATCATCCACAGATACACTCCCATGCAAGCTGAAGAATCTCCCTCCTGCCCCTCAGGGCCAGTTCTCGCTCTTCATGAAGGAAGACTTCCGCGAAGCCTTCTGCCGCTGCTCATCCTGCTATCTTAACCTCAACCCCCACCCTCAGCTCCTCGAAGAGGAAGAAGTCTATGAACCACCTCTGTCCGACGGTGGCTCCCAGGCAGGCGGTAATGGTGGTGGTTCACATGGCAGTGGCAGTCTCCTCGAGCGTGGCGAGAGCGCACTTCGCAATGTCGACCGCGTGCGGGCCATTGAGGGTGTCATGGCGTACAATCACCTCAAGGAGCGACTCAAGCCATTCTTCCAGCAGTTCGCTGAGAGTGGACAAGCCATTGGCGCTGAAGATATCAAAGCATACTTTGCCAAGCTGAGAGGTGATGAGCAGGGTATTCAGGAGGCAGCTGCTGGAGCCAAGGATGGTGAGGGTGGCGGTAGCGGTGATGGAGATCAGCGAAAGGAGCAGAGTGGTTATTAACCATTCGCGTTAGGGACATGAACATGAAGTTGATGCTATAAGGGTGAGCGGGGAGTTGACCGGACTGGATACACGGTTGGGATATTTGATGTAAGAGTAGTGTACAACACAGGCGGCATACCATAATTTGATACCGGAAATGGGGTTACGAAAGATAGTATAAGATGATACTTGATCCAATACTTGACCAGTTTCTCTTTTAATGGCCACCATTTATGATCATGGACGCCGAATTATGCAAGATACCGCTTCATTCTTCGTGGCTCCTGATGCTCAGCAAAGCCATGCAATAGTATATTGCTAACACATAAAATCCATTTATTCCTATAGTACATATCCATTCATGTCTTGGGTATCGCTAAATCAAAACATCCCATTTTTTCAAGTCGTCTCCGTGCCCTTCAAAAACTCCCCCCTACTGCCCCGTCGACCCTGTACTTGACGCCGCACTCGACGGTCGAGGTGGCAGCGCAGGTACACCATGCGAAGCCCCGGAATCCTCTCTCTGCATCGGAATACCTCCCATCATGCCCATCCCGATCCCCATACCCGGTAGCGGCAGCTGAGGCTGCGGACCCTGCCCATCACTATCCTCCGCCTGACTGTCCAGCTGCTCCTGCGCCGCCTTAAGGTCCAGTTCATGCAGCCTTTGCTTTTCAGCCGGATCGATAATATCATCATCGTCACTCCAGTAGGGATCATCATCATCGAGTTCAGGCATAGCCATGCGCTTCCAGAACCGCAACTCCTGACGATGTGCCTTCTCATCGACGAGTTTGTTCCAGCGACCTTCGTCTTCGTCGTACTTGCGCCGGTACTCGCGGAGGCTTTCGTTGGCGCGGCCTGCGTGCGCTTGCATCTGCCAGATTTGTTCGCGAAGACGAGCGTTCTCATCGCGTGCATCGGCGAGTTGCTTACGGTAGGAGCGGTGCCAGGCTGCTACGTCGCTGACGTGCTTTGTCTTGTACTCGTGGAATTGTCGAAGGAGGTTTGCCATGGCGTTGGCGTATTGCGAGAGGAGTTTGGCATTAGCGTCACGGCTGAACTTTGCCTTTTCGAGAGACTCTGTGAGGAGAGATACGAGAGCGTCGATGTTTTGTTCTTGGCCTGGATAGGTTAGCTGTGGTTCAGCGAGTGTGAGATTGGGTACATGCCATTTATATCATCGGCAGCATTTTCAATGACTTGTGAATTGCTGACCCCCTGTGCCCTCGCCCTGTTCCTCACTCGTCCTAAACCATTGACAATATCTTCTGTAACTCTTCGGTTCTCTGCAAGTTGGCGGCTGAGCTCCTCAACCATACCATAGATGTAGTTAAGTTCAGCTTGGTGGCCCGCAGGCGTAGGAACAGGCATCCCGGCAGCCATGTTCGTCCCATTCATACCATTCATCATAGCGATCTGCTGCTGCTGCCACTGATGCTGCGGTTGCGGGGAGTGCTGCTGCTGTTGGTACTGTTGTTGCTGCTGGTAGTGACGCGCCGTAGACGTTGGAGATGGCACAGGCGCGGGAGAAGAAGGTGAGGATAATGGTGGATCGTGGGGGTTCGGGCTTGGAGGCGCTTGAAAGCTCATGTCTTGTCCACGCGGGAACCTACGTCTTGAGCGTTTGGAGGATGGTGTTGGTTGTCTTAGCCTTGTTTGTGGATGGAGCTGGATGCTTGATTTGGTATAGCCTAGCGGTTCCCCCCCCCCCACCCCCCCCTCAACGCTGCGACACTTCACCAGCATTCGGAGGGGCGCAAAATTATTTTACCGATGACGGTGGACCTTGATTGACAACGATTGAAGAAAACCCCTGAACAAAAGATTGATAGAAGATGGAGTTTTTTGTATAAGACGAGTAGTAATTTCAAGGCAAGGTCCTAATTCTTTGGCACTTCAAGACAAACTCCAATTGATCATATCTACTAGGGATGACCTAACTTTAGAACATGGACCCTTATATTCAGGAACAAGCCATTCCCTGTACTATACAAAAGCAGGATCACTCATACTGACAAGCTCATTTGATTGTCTCTTATTTTGATCATTGACTTTTTGTATCCTTTTACATTTCCCATAACTCCAGACAGATTGAACTCAATCCGTCAGGGTAGTCTTCATGAGAGGTCATCTAAGCGAGTGACTGCTGAGCAAGGTAGCGACCGTCACTACTATAAGAAAGGAAAGCTGTATAAAATCTCAGGTCATTTACTTCGTTTCGTCATATCGTTGAGTGCATTGCACTGATTCGTAACATGGGTCCTGTAGTCAGTCACCAAGCGCCAAATTTTTCTTTCACTCTGGAGTGTCAACCTCCATCCTGTCTTCTGAAGGCTTTGTATCCATGATCAAGGATTCTTCCGCCGGCTGTGAGGGTTCCAGTGTCGATGTCGATGTCAGAGTCGACTCTTTCTGTTCAAAGACAGGGGGAACAGCTGCGCTGCTGCCACTCATACCCCCAGTAAGCCCGCCGCCTCCCATACCGTTGCTTGCCGACAACCGGTATTCGCCATCAGGCTTACGCTCAATGATACCCTCATCCAGTGCCCACTGGGCCAGAAGGCCATCAACTCCAAGCCTGCCACCTTCGCCTTTCTCCATGTGCCGACCAACATGTTCGGTCCATTCGTCCCACGACGATGGGCCTTCGAAGATGCTCTGGCAGCCTTGCTTTGGGCATGCTGAGCGCTGCGGTGGTAACCGACGCTGAACGAGACAAGACACCTGCATGTCCTTCACATGCGTATCCCACTCAGATTGTAGTTTACTATCGCCCTTAGCAATCGCTCTCTTAATCTGAAAAGGTGCATGCATTCGTCGCAAGTGTTGAGTGAACAAGTCTTTGCGATTGAACTCGTTGCCCTTGCCTTCGGCCGTGCTCTGGGGACAGGATGAACAACGATAGTACTGCAGACATAGATGTTGAGATGCAATATGTCGCTTCCATTCGTTCTTGGAGCCAAAAGTGCTGGTACAGCCAGCGAATGAGAACGCACATGGGAACGGCCTTGTATGGGCCGCAGCAATGTGTTTCCTCAATGAAGATGAATCCTTGAAAGGAGCATGACTGCAGTGGTTGCAACGCGTGTCCTGCTTGGGGAGCGACCGTCGTGGCGGCTTGGCTGCTGCATTGGCATTGCGAAGTGTTGCCAAAGGATCATCATTACTATGCTCCTCAGTCTCGCCCTCAGGTCTTATGTCAGGCATTCCGTCAGGAAGAATCGTGCGCGGCCTGTTGATATTTTGAGTTTCGTCGCTTCGATGCCGAACGTGGCTTAAGGCCTTCAACTGCTCAGCGGCTTCCTGCATCTCCGCAGAGTCCTCCACTTCGTCTTTCGGTTTGCCATGTCCACCTGCTGGGTTCGCATACGATGGGGCTGAAGGACTAGTTTGTGGAAGATGCTCCTTTCGCTCTACAGAATTGGGCGTTTCCCTCACGGCCGGAGAATGGAAAGTGATATCGTGACCTTCGTCTCGTCGAACACGTGCGGGCGTTCCATATGCGTGGTCCCTTGCCTCTAGAAGAATTCGGCCATCCTCGACTTCTCTTGCAGATGGCTTGATACCAGAAGAACCTACAAGTCTGTGATACAAGTGAATCATGTTGTGAGAGCTTATGTACCCCAAGAAGCAACAAACTTTGTCGTGCTGCACCACGTTCCAAATGGAGTGGGGCATGGAGATAAGGAGCATTGTCGGCGGTCCAAGGAACATGCCTTCCACGGCGATTTTGTCGCCAAGGGGCGGTGTGCTTTGTAGCCATTGGGAGAAAAAGGACATATCTGGGCTAGCATCACCAACAAAGGTCGTACAAACGAGGACACGGTGCTCTTCAAACCTAAGGTCAACAACTGACTCTGGGTCAATAAGCTGTTCTTCGCGGTTCCCTTGGCCCTCTGTGTCGACTCCGTTCTGTGATTCTGAACGAGGTCTGGTGGGCATTGGCGCAAGAGCAATACTATGGCCCTTTCCAGGTGTCAAGGGCATAAAAACCGGATGATGTGGGGACGAATGTGTATTCGAGGTACTGCCATTCGTTTGCCGAGGAGTCTGAACCAGTTGCTGCTGCTGCTTCAGCGATAACACTTCCTCGTGGAGCTTCTGTGTCGTAAAGGGGCGCCCACTACTGAGCTTTTGCAGCGCCTCGACCAAATTTGACGTAAAGGAGCGTTCTGTACTGTCTGGGCTACGATCGGATGTGCAGGCTGCTATGGCTTGCTTCACGCCGTGGCTACCGGCCATGGGAGGATCCGGTACCGCGCATGTGTCCAACAACAAGAGGATATCGGACTGGGCATCCTCGAACAGGCAACGGACACCATCCCATTTGAGTTTTGCAGCATCTTCTCGTGCATTACTATGGGAAAGCTGTCAGAGGCAGGAGGAAGAGGACATGTGAGAAATGTTCGACTCACCAAGCCCAAAAAAGCTGGCCATCCGAGCTTACGTAGCCCTGGCCAGCATAGTAGATAATGAGCAGGTGATTGGCTCTTGCGTTCTCGAGAAAAGAGGCAATCTGAACTCCAAGCTTAATACTAGGGTTCGGTACTGTGGGAATGTGCCATCGCTCAGTTCGGTATTTGTAGTGCTTCTGAAACACTTGCTCGAGTGCAGCCAGGTCTTCATCAACAGACTCGTCTTCTTCCCACCTTAATAGTAACACAGAAACGTCAGTGTATGGGTGACGTTCGGTCTGTCTCTGGATCAGCATAGCAGCATCCTGTAGATGCCGTGCAAAAGACTCAAAGTCATGTCGTTCGGAAAGAGGAGCTGCAGCCTCCTGAGCTGGATAATGTTGCTGAGGCTATATCCGGAGCCTGGGTTAGCAAGGACATGCGGAAAGCTGGAAATAAAAGCTGACCGATTCGTGAGGGAATTGTGTTGGCGGCGGCGGCTTGCTAGGAGTCGTGTTGACCTTAGGAGCCAGCTTTCGCTTTTTACTCGAAGGTTCCATCGGGCAAGGCTGTGAGTCGATGTAGATGCAGTCGTCAGCAGGTTAAGCCGGCGGAGGTCATTGATCAATCGAGGACGAATCGGCCAAGGGATCGAGCACGAAAGTTCCTGCTACCTAGTCGTTGGTTAAGAATCAATATCGTCGTAATTTCGGTATAATTGACGTCGAAAAGAAGTGAATAGAGACGGCGAAACAAAAATATACGGGCAGGCGAAGGGGATTGAAATCGAACGATGTGCGAAAAAGTCTCGGCTGATGAGGTCAGAAGGAGGGACAAGGTAGAGGCCAATGGCTACAGAAATGTGGAAAGTCAAAGCACGCCCACGAGGAAAGAGACACTCAAAGTCGCAAGAGGTGAAAGAAGAAGAAATTGGCAGAGGGAAACAGGTGAGGCTGGCTCGGCGAGGCTATCGTGGCCGACCTAGGCCCAGGTCATGGAAGATGGGTACAGTTGGTGCTAGGGGTTCTTCATTGGCTATTAGCCGAGCAGAAATGCCACAGAAGAGGAGAGCCAAACTGAAAGTGGCGGCCTCCGCCTCCACTTCGTCAGCCTCTCACTCGCCAAGAGCAAGGTCAAGTCAACGCGGACTGTACTGCATTGCATTGCACCTCAGCGAGAGCCGGGTAAGATGGGGCTGTTTCGCCTTGTACGAACAACAAGAGCATACTGATTGTCTGATCATGTACTCACTTTTGAACAATTTCCCAGTATCAGGTTATTTCACCTCACTTCGCTCAGCTCAGCAGCAAACTCGGCTGTCTCAGCAACTCCTGTGAGAAAAGATAAAAAGGTAGCTGGAACTACTATGGAGGGGTTGAACGTTGAACTGAGGGGGTTTGACGAATGGAACCAAAGATGGAAGGCTTCACAAAAGTTCTCAGCTGATAAAAGAAGGAGGAGGAGGTAGGAGAGGAAAAGCCTAGATCAGCATTATTTCCAGCGCCTTACCTACCTTGAGCTGCACAAATCATCCATGGCCAGCACAGCTAAAGTTCTCACACAACTCTGAACAACTGCCCAGCCAATCCGAGCCTCATGCTCCATCCCCCTCTATTCTCACAACACGCTACAGATTCACTGAGACGCATGTGGGCTGCGATAAGATTGACACATTGGGGAATGGTCGAGTCAAATCTGGAGTATTTTTTTTTTTTTTTTTTTTTTTTTGGAGTGAATCACTCTCATTGAGTTAACTTCACTCTCCGAACTCTGATAACAGCCTCTACTGACAATGTCCTCATTACCTGACCTACTTATCTCACCTGTATCGAGGCACTACAGTGTGTGAATTTATCCTAACCCACCTGAACGCTAATTACGACGAGACCAAGAGCACCGAGGCTGGTCTGGGGTCTGTCCTTTGTGGGCCGCTTATTGAGACCCTGAGATCTGTTTTGCAGTTGCAGCGTTTTAGCTCAAGCTGATCAGCTTTCAAAGTTTCAACGGCGCAAGCCCCTCAATCGTCTACACCCAAACACTTGCTATCGTCCTCGGTTATCATTCGATTCATACTTCAATGTCACCATGGCATAACCAAATCGAAAGTATTGCAGCAATGAGCTTTCGGAGTGGAGAAATGGCGCACCCAACTCAACCCCCGGACGAGCCGTGTCGACTTGTCAACACGGCTGTGGACAGCCAACAACAGCTGCTGCGCCGTGGAGGGCGAGTAGGAGAGCAGAACACGAAACAGCCGGGTCTTTGACGAATGAATGCAGCACCTGGCGAGAGGGCCGCTCGGCAACCTTGTCCTAAGCATGCACAACGGTAACACTGATTGCAGAAGCACAGCCTGTGTCGCCAGTCGTTGTAGACCTTGAGCTTGCTCCATTATGCTCTTTGGCACGGGACCATGCAAGCCGAAGCCTCCAGCGTAGATAGTAGATGTCTTGAAAGTCAATGGATTGGTCGCTCACATATGAGGCCATTGGGCTGCATAAGTGATAAGAATCACTTGCCTCGCAGCCTAGCATCCTGAGGTACGTCTGCAGATAGCAACCACAAAAGCAGAGCCTCGGTGTGGGCAGGGCTGACGCATCTAAACAATCCTATTGTTTGAGATGCAGCACGTATCCCTGTTGGTTCGGCAAAACTCAACTGCTCAAGTTGCATGTGGAGGAGGTTTCGTCTAACTATCGTCTAAGATTAGTAGAGAATAGCGAAGCCCCCGTCCATTCGCTGAAAGCGCGATGTATCCTTCTTTTCCTTTCGAATGCGATTATACCAACTAGTATAACGAAAGTGGAAAGATGCTGACAGCTTCATTTGATACTCTGTAGGGTTCTGAAATAGATTCAGGTGGGTGTAAGTGGAGGCTGGCAGGCTGGGGGGAATCCAGAGCCTGCTGCAGTAAGCGGAGACATTGTATCTCCTCATTCTACCGTAATCACATCAGTTTGCATTCTTGACATTCCATTCCATCTTTGGGTGTTACAAATACTTACTTAAGGAACACAAGGCCAGAAGGATTTAATCTACTTCTATTGTAAGTAACACCTCGCCAATAGGTTGATGAGTACAACAACCGCGTATTTGATCGAACTCCGTAAGCAAAATTGTTGAGCCCCAAGGTTGATTACGAGGTTGAATCCTTAACCCTCGTATCTCAGTCAGAAGATTCTCGACGAAAAGAAAGACCGCGCGTCTCATTCAGCACTCGTGTAAAGTAAAGATACAACCTTGGTGCCGTGTGCCGAAGATTGGGCGTACCGTTCAACTAATCCGTGGATTCCCATCGAAGCCTAAAAAATCCAGGTGCACCATGTAACTCGATGGAGGCAGTTGTGGTTCTCTTGGGTATCGCTTGGCTCCCTCATGGAGATTTCAAGAATTGGTATTGAGAAACCCAACATTCCCAATATGGAGACGAGATCGTTAATGTCCCTGATTCTAATAAGAAACCCTGAACAGTGACAACTGACAAGTGGGCGAGGCTCGGTTGCGGGAGTGTGGCGAGCACAGCCACAGTCTGAAGATCTACGCAGCCAATCAGAGCTTACAGCGGACTAACAATTTCCATCTTCGGTCGTTCTATTTCCGTGACTGTAAATCCCATCCCTTCTTGTGGGAAATGTCACTGATGGGAATATGGGCTTTCCGACGGAGCTGCCCATTCCCGTTGATTCGTTTCGTAGATCAAACGCAGGCGATTTATCTCTACAAACCACAAGCCAAGATCATCGAGGCAAAAAAAGCCAAAGCTTTTAGAACACGCCAAGAACAATCGATGGGCCCGTGAACTGGCGGGAGAGCATGGGTGGTTGAAAAGAGAACAGCCAAGCTTACACAGCCACTCTCCAGCCGTCTCGTGTCTGCGAACCACATGGGACGGACGGGATGTAGAGTTTGTATGGTCATCGTTTCAGCCCAGACAATTGGATCTCATGATTTCTACGCGTACTGGACGAGCAGAGAGGGATTCAGCGATCATCATCTGCATCCCACATGTCCTCTATTAAACGTGCAGTAGCCAGGAGAAATGTCCTGTGTCCAACCACAAGACAAGCCGCTGTCAGGATGTCGAGTGGCGCGTGAGTTTCCAAGCCTGGGCAAGTTCCCGTCGCCTCTGCAGTCAAAGATTCGAAAATTTACAGGGGTCGAGGGGCACCATCTCGCTGTTCCCAGCAGAGGCTTCCAAGATTCCTTCACTGACGAGCTTGACTCCCGCGCAAATCCGAGAGGTCCGCTCACTGTTGCGTCAGGGCTTCCAGGGATGATGGATCCAAAAATGGCTGCCCTGGGCTTCCATGAGGCGGGGCGACCTGCGTTACGTTACGTAGTGCAGACTCTTTAGTCTTGGGTTGTCGCTCACTGCCAGCCAAGAACTGCTCTGCTGAGAACTATGACTATGACTGCCTGGGCTGCCCACAATCTGCCTTACTGTACCTAGATCAATCAAATCTTGAGCTTTCAACTTCTCCAAAACATCAAAGACCACTCATCTTAGCCCACGCGGCGTGATCAGCTTCAACCCTCTGAACACAACCGCCCACCTGATCTCGATAAGCGACAAGAGCCAAGACCTTCTACAGCTCACCAACAGCTGTGCGCGACAGTGACACCTTTGCAAACACCCAGATCGCCTGTATCTCATCTTCCTTTACTCGATTGAAGCGCAAGCCGCAACACAACTACGTCCTCTGCGCCCATGGACTCCGGCGGAGTCAGGAGAAAGGATACCACCAAAGGCCCGCCTCTTCGAGTTCTATCACTCGGTAAGCGCCCGCCAAGATGACGTCTGCCTTGTTTGGTCTAATGCTAATACGCGCCAGATGGAGGAGGTGTCCGCGGTTACTCCATATTCATTATCATCCAGGAGCTTATGCACCGAACTTTTGTCGAGATCGAAGGCCGCGCTCCCAAGCGACACGAAATTCCTAAGCCATGCGATCATTTCGACCTAATCGTCGGTACTGGTACAGGCGGGCTGATCGCCTTGATGTTGGGTCGGCTGCGTCTTGACCTCGAGACGTGTAAAGAGCTCTACGTTCGTCTAACGCGCATGGTTTTCCAGACCGACAAGACTATTGCGGGTATTCCTTATAGATCAACCTTGTTCAAGGCCAGCAAGCTCGAGGAGGCTATCAAGGCAGCTGTGCAAGAGCACACTGTGAAGGAGAGGGAAGGCAACGATGGCTCCGATTCTCCCCTCACCAATCCTCTCAACGCTGCGATGTACTCAAGCGCCGGTGCCCCTCGCCGAAACCAGAGCAATGCAAGCACCGTTAGCTTTAGCGCTCGCAGTCCCGCTTCGCAAATGGCGTATCGACCTGCGTATAACTCGAGATACGGTGATCCTAACGCGCGCCTATACGATCATCGAGAAACCCGCACCAAAACGTGAGTCATCAACCTCAATTGCCTTCTCCCCATGACAGCATCGCTAACATATTTTCTAGCGCGGTAACAGCAGTTTACAAGGGTTCTCCTCGAGGTTCACCCGCCGCTCTTTTGCGATCCTACGATTCTCGAAAAGAACCTCCCCCCGAGTTCGACTGCAAGATTTGGCAGGCCGGTCGAGCCACTTGTGCGATCGGATTGGCCTTCAAGCCCATCACCATTGGTCAATCAGTTTTTCACGATGACGGTGTCGGCACTTTCAACCCTAGTCCAGAAGCCCTGGACGAAGCTGTGGTCAACGAGTGGCCCGGTCGCGAAGTGGGTGTCTTTGTTAGCGTCGGTACTGGCAGACGGCCCAAGGGCAGCGATTCGAATTCGCAGGTGTGGTATGAAGGCTTCTTGGGCGATTTTGCCGAGGCGCGTAGGAAGTTGATCTCCAAGATCGAGGGTTGCGAGAAGATTCACGAGTACATGATGCGCGAGCACCTTGGAAGGCGAAATGTCAGTATTGACGCCTACTACCGCCTCAACGTGGAAGTTGGTGTTGGTGAGTTTGGAATGAATGAGTGGAACCGACTGGGCGAAATCAGCACTGGTACTAGACGGTATATGTCAAGGGAGGCCGAGCAAAAGATGATTCAGGGTATCTCTTCAAAGCTTGCCAAAATCCACCGAGCCAGGATCCGTCACGCACGAGCTCCCGAAGGAATCCCAGAACTTGTCAAGTCAACTTCAACCACATGGGAGATGCCTATGGCATTTGAGCTTGCAGGAGATATTCCAACTGCTGTTCCACTTCCTCACAGCCCCGCGAGCCGGTCTTCATTCGAGTCGGGGTCAGATAGTTTGCATATCCGCAACAACAACCATAACGGTTCGCCACGAAGCTCCAACGAACGAATGCACGCAGAAACGTCTGTACCGCATAACGTTCCCAACTCTCCTCCCTTGGGACCTCGTGGCCCCAGCGCCAGCGCTCCGGCTCTACATCCAGAGGATCGTTTGGCAGTATCATCACCTACACCGGCGCAGTACCGCGAAGGTGTGTCGGGCCAAGACTTGATCGCTATTGTGAGCCCAGACGAGTATCCCAGGCCACCTCCCAACATGGCCGCGCCGCCACCGACACGGATTGAACCGCCGCCGCTGCCACCCAAGACGCCTCTCCCGGAGAGCCAGCAACATCAAGGTCGAAGAGTGCCTGCGGCCGCGCCTCCTTACCCGTTAGACGATGACGAGCCCCCGCCCGTGAACATGGCCCGAAAGCCGGACTACCGGGGAAGATAAGCATATTTTGATGCGGCTTCCTCATGAGATGATCCCTGCAATTTGAGTTTGGGTATGAAAAATGACGTCTCGATTCTTGATACGAGCTCGAATCTACGAAAATCCATGAAATGAGACCTAGAACGATTATGAGACTGGCGTTGCGGGTGGAGGAATTGGTGATGATGTTTCTTGTTTCTTCTGCTTCTGCTTCTGCACGACTAGATACCACCTGGTTTTACTTGGATGCGAACCTTTGAATGTACTTGATGTTATGAAATTGATGGAAAGATGCTGGATTCTTAGCTGTATATCTGTTGGTCAATGTGGCTGTACTTGTATAATGGAAACTAGCTTTTTATTCATAACGGCTGCCTATTCTCTTCGGAGATATGAAGGTTAATTAAAATGACAAATGGGATTTCTTGGAGTTTTTTTTTTGTCTCATTGTTTGATCAGCTGGTACTCGGAGGATTTGAGAGCTCTAAGATCGCGGGTAAGCAGATCTTCGATACGACAGCTCGCGGTAGCATCCGGCCCCCCACTGATTATTCCCTGTCGAGGTCTAGGCCTTGATAGATCGTACGGTAGGTAAGAAAGTCGTAATAAACCCCTGTTTGCCTCTGGTCTATGATGAATATTCCTGCGAGGGATGTCGTAGTATACGCTCTCTTACGATGTAACGCACGGTTCGCTCTTTTCATTATCAGCAGCTGTCAATTGAGACAATGGACTGATCACGGCTTACCACGAGGCAGCTGAAAGCTCGCCTTGGAGCTAAAATGAGAATCCATTCGCCCGTCCGTCGATATTCGCGACTATGCTTGACCGTTTTGGGATAGCTTCACGATTTAACCTTCGATTCAAGGTTGAGCTTGTCGTCTTTAATTGGAGAGTTTGTAGCAAACGTTTCTGGCTAGGGCGTGTTAATCCAAGTTCGAGACTCGGTACGATTGCCGTCACCACGAGAAGAGGTGCATAACAGCATCACCATTGCTGGGTCTGGGTTCTCTCTCTCTCTCTTCCAGGCAACTTCTTCTCTTTGTTCCATCACATCCGCTAGAAGGGAGGGGGGAAAAAGCAAGCAAGCGTATTGTCACTGTGATCAGCACCCACGGAAAGACACGCGGACCCTGGTTCGACATTTCTTTGTTCTAGTTTTTGCTTGGCATATTGTCAAACGCCTCTGAAAAATTGAGAGTTTCTGTCATCTTCAACGACGGGAAAACAAGACAGGTCCTTTTCTTCGATACTGTACTGGGGGTGACATTGCATCGATATTGGGTCTTTCAACAACCCGCGTATTCAAAGGAAGAGAAGAGGAGAGGCGAGAGGAAGAGACTCCCAGCATCCACGCAACTTTGCGCCAGAGACACGCATACTGCACTGCAACCAGACAATCCCTCCCTGGACCAGGCCTGGGAAGAAGGACACAGCCTACAGCCTACAGCCGCCCGTTGCCGCGTTTGGTCAACAGGCAAAGGACGCTCGGCCTCGCGCTTGAATTGAGATTAGATATATTCCCATCTGTTCTCTCTCTTCCTGTCTCTGCTCCTCTTGAGGAACAAACATGGCTCTCAATTGAACCCCTACAACATCGGGCATCTCAGTCATTGAGCCCAAAAAAAAGACACACCCATCTTCTTTTCTCCCTGCAGTTTGCACACACAAACTGCATCTTCGATTTAGAACCAACAACCATCCGCCGCAATCCTGGTTGACCCCTGGCCTGTCGTTGAACCAACAACCTCACTCAGTGCCTGACCGGTTCTCATTTGGGAGTGCTGAGCCAATCAATCGCTTGAACGACGTCAAGGGGACACCGAATATTACCAACATAGATCGCCTGTCATTCTCGATTTGATCATTTTTGGGGTATTGCAAAGCGATAAAGGAAATCGCTAAAGTTGTTGGTGGAACGATGATGCCGGTACTAGGAGCCACGCCGATGCAAGTCGCACCTCGACAACGAGCTCCGCGACAAACGTCATCGTGCCTTGAATGCCGTCGTCGCAAGCAAAAGGTGGGTTTTCTTCATTGAGGTCTTCTCAATTGAAGTGGTATATCTTTGGTCTTTTCAGCCTAATTGTTTGCCACCATCATGTTAAACGAAAGCCAGATAAAACCCGACTAACATGCTTATAGTGCTCTCAAAGTCAACCATGTACAAATTGCTTTCGTCGGTTTCCCTCACCTGAATGTATATATGAAGTCAAGTCTTCCAAAAGGTTAGTGTATTTGGCCTACCGTGGATAAACCCTCCGTCATTGCCCTTCCAGGATCTCTCTTCTACAGCGACTAACATGCTCTAGACATCATCCAATAGCTTCACGTCCTAAACCACCTCTAGTGGTAGATGTACGAGAAGGCCCTTACTCACATCTCAACCCTGCGTCTATCCAAGACGCTCTCTATTATCTCGAGGATGAAAGATCACCATCTTCCTCGGCAACTAGTCCTAGCACATCCGTCGCCACTTCAGCTACACAACCACGAACTGATCTATGGTTGCCTTACAAGATTCAGTCATCAGCAAATGGTGACGACGACGACACCATAGCTCAGTCTGTATGGACCATTACGGCAAAGAGCACCACAAAAGCCAAACTCAATTATTCTAAGGAACGGGTCACAGAGATCTTAGGGTCTCAAGATCACGATGAGCGGTACAATATGCTTCCGCCAGTTGATGGCTCTGCAGTGCAGCTAGAGTACCTTCCCATGAAACCTACCAAGCTAAACAAGGAGTTAGTACGCATTCGTAAGTTACGTTTCTCATTTCCGTCTCCTTGTTCACTAATACGTGTGGTCTAGACTTGCAATTACTCTCACGCTTCAAATGCGCAGTAGACGGTAACCCGGATCCTGCGAACGAGTTCATGAACTTCTGGATTCCCTGCACTTTGCAAGATCCCCTCCTTCTCCAAATCGTCTTATTTACATCATCATGCTGGTTGTCTGAAACCCGTTATCTTCCCAAGGCTTTACAATACGCACATAAGCACCAGGTTTATCGGATGCTGAATTCTCAGCTCACGGACCAACAAGCACAGACGAGCGATACTTTAGTCCTTGGCGTTGTCCAGATGATTGCAGACTCTTGGTACTGGGGCGCTACGCATGATTTAAAAGCCCACCTTAGTGGTCTGAGAGGGATGATCAACCTGAGAGGTGGACTGTCTCAGCTCGGTTTGCGTGGTTATCTGGCCAAGATGGTCCTCATGTAAGTTGTTGCACAGCAGTTGCCAAGAGAATGCTGCAGCTGCGGTACCTTGATCTTCGTCATACAAGAATCTGACGTGGTACAGTCACGACATCGTCATGGCGCTCGCACATGAGATCAAGCCATCCATGTATGGACATCCCGGCTTCGAGTTCCGAGATTCTCGTACCATGCCCTTCAAAACGGCCTTCAACACCCCTTTTATTAGCAACTGGCAATCTTTCAGAGAATGCTCAAATTCTCTACAATTACACCCAAGCACTGCTCAAATACTCGACGACATTAGGAGCTTGTTCTCAGCCGTTCTAGCTTTACCGAGAAATCCAAGTTCTGAACACGTCCAAAGGGTTCTCTCAACGGCTCATTGGTTTCATGAGAGGATCCTGGATCTACCGGAAGACACACCAGCTCTTCAATCTCCAAGACCTTCCCAATCATCTCGAGCAAGCTCGATCGAGAGCCCAGGCAGTTCTGCGGGATCACTTAGAACTGACAAGTCTTCATCACCCTTCGTACTTCCAGACATGGTGTATCGCGTTATCCGCAAAGTGGCCTTGATCTACTGCAAAGCAATCCTTAATCGTTCCCCAATCAGCTATGCGTGTTCTGAAGAAGACATTCAAGCGATTTGGCTATCGATTTGGCAGTCCGGTCTGGCAACTTGGAAATCAGTTCTCGGTATCTTCGCATGGGTCATGATTGCCCTCGTGACCAATTGTCACAAAATTGGCCCTGGCCGTCTCATCAAGACCTTGACCATGTCTACCATGATGTCCATCGGGATGGAGAACTGGGACGTCTTCAACCATATAGCGAAGACTTCCTTCAGATTACAAAGATGGCTGGCAGGAGGACGCGATAATACAAACGACCTTATGGGAGGAGAGAAAGTGGTGGACAAATATGGCTTTGGGATGACGGGCGCATTACCACCTGTCGATATACCAGCTGATGTGGAATCATCAGAAGATATTTAAATATGTGCAGGCCTCGGCTCTGCAACGCACAAAGTTCCGCCTTCAGTCACATGCAGATACGAGCAATGAATGGTCTTTAAGCGCGGAGATCATATCCGTTTAGATGTTCAATGACGACATGTCTCAGCTCAAACAATTGTGACACCATTAAAAGTGTCAAATACTCGCCTTCTCCTCGAATAATTTACAGGCTGCTCCTCCCTCTCATGCCGCTTCTTACTACCTGAAGAGGGCAGTCCATAAAGTTGTACAACACCGAATTTGGTTATTACGTGGTACAATGTACGATTTCACTCCGCTTCGAGGCAACATACCGAATGGCGATGTTCTCTTGCCAGGAGATGATGGCTATGAGGAAGTGTTGCAAAGATGGAGCGCGGCTTGCGTGAAGAGAGCAGTATGTCAAACGCGTCGACATCCTTCACGATACTCACATAGCATAGGCAGTTGTTATCTTACCGATTAACTCACGAGAGGTATCTGCGGCAGTCAAATTTGCAGTTTCGAATCAAATACCGATGACGGTATGCGGTGGTGGCCACTCATCCAGCGGCGCCTCATCATCCGAGGGAATGGTCATTGACTTAAGAAAGATGCGAAAGGTCAAAGTTAACGCAGAAGCTATGACCGTCGAGTTCGGAGGGGGCTGTCTATGGGAAGATGTTGACACAGCCCTCGAGCGGCATGGTCTGGCGACAGTTGGAGGTGTCGTCAATCACACAGGGGTTGGAGGACTTACACTCGGGGGAGGCCATGGTTTTCTCACACCTCGACACGGTCTTACCATCGACAACCTGTTGAAGGCGGAAATTGTTCTTGCAGATGGGACGATATTCGAAGCATCCGACGACACAAACCAGGATCTGTTCTGGGCTATTCGAGGCGCTGGTGCACAGTTTGGAGTCGTAACTCGCTTCGTATCTCGAGCTCATCGACAAGACAAAGTCTGGAGTGGAACGTTGGCGTACCCGGCTGATAAGCTACCTGACTTGCTGCGCTTTGCGAATGTGTTGTATGAAAGACCGAACCCAGATGGGCATTGCTTCGCATTGGGCCTTGGCTTTGGACCTGATGAGACGAGCCGTGTCGTGTCCGCTATCCCTTTATTCCACGGCTCGGAAGAAGATGCCAAGCAATATTTCTCTGGTCTCCCCGAGATAAAAGCAACAGCTAACAATACGGAGATGATGACGACGGCGAAGACGAACACGCTCCTCAACTCCGTAATGGACCACGGCATTCGACGACTCATGGGCTCAGGCAACATCACAATGCCCCTTGATATCGAACCAATGCTACAAACAGCAGAAACATTCTGGGAATTCTGTGAATCACGCGACGGAATGGGCAAGTCTGTCTTGGCTATTGAGTTTTTCCCAACAGACAAGATTCGTGAGGTCCCCCAGGATGCAACAGCCTACGCCAATCGAGGAGACTACTACGACGCCATGACTTCTTTTGCATGGGAGAACCCAGCCTACGATTCAGAGATACGGCAGTTCAATAGAAGCCTCTGTAAGAGGATACGGGAGACGAATGGGTATTCAGCTACGGCGGGTGGACACTGGAGCAAGGGGCCTGTGGGGGTGTATATCAATATTGAGGCTGATAGTATATCGCCCAAGGATGCTTGGGGCGTAAATCTGCACAGATTGAGGGAGTTGAAGAAGAAGTTTGATCCGAATAATGTGTTTAATAAGTGGCATGGTATTGCTGAGGATACAGCTGGGACAGGGTAATGAGATTGAACAGAAGCCATTCGAGATATTATGGTGAATGAAATGAGACTACCGTCTTAACAATTTGAGCTTGAGGATTATTCGTATAAGCTGGAATATAAGCCGTATTGCATTTCCGTCAAGAACTAACTTATGTCTTCTAGGTCGTGCATGGGTCTTGCGACGTTCGATTAGGAAGATTTGGTTGATTCGTTGTCGCTATCGACGGAGTAGCATGACACTTTTATCTATCCGTACATGAATGATAGCACTGAAATTCTATCTGGCCTGGCCTGATATCATTCTGCTTCAATTGTATACAACAGGCTGGTGCTATGGTAGAACATGTCAGTCTCCAGAAAGCTTACCCTAGGCCTCCCCCTCTGACTTGCAAGATGAATAATTCGTTTCTCGTCCCCTCCCACAGCATACTCATACTGTGAACAAATGATGGAAGCTAATGCACTTTGATTCATAATAATTTCAACAGAGTTCAGTTTATTAATCGGAAAACATGCAAAGATTCCGAATTCCATCACAGTACAGGGTAAGTTCCGAGACACGATACGATAGTAACACCACCCATGGTGTTTATAAGACAAGGGATGATTGAGCTGACGCTGAGGAGAACGCGGGGCAATTGCCTTCCACATCAGCTGTTTCAACTCTGGACGGCTCACTAATTGCGCTGCGGAATAGAACCTTCGTTGGACCGAACGCCATGCACCGGCCGGCAGCTTGATAGAGTCCGAAAGTCTCACGCCTGAAGCGCACCAACCAATAACCAACATAAGCGAAGTGAAGCAAACCTGAAGGGATTACAATTGAGTTTCGGCTATGACTTGAAATTTCAAGAATCACTCAGTCATGTTGACGATGATGAGGAGAGTTTGCTTGGCCACCATCGAGAAACGGGAGACGGCATGCCAGTGACGTTAGTGAGTGCGTTCCTAGGTCCAAGTTCCGGAGATAGGAGGGTTTCAAGGTTTAGGTCAACCGCACTAATGAGCGACATATGGCGCGACAAACGTACGGAAGATGCCGCACAAGTTTACGATATGTCATATCTGTCTGTGAGCTTGGCTTGGAACAAGAGACGCTCTAGGCGATGGAAAATGCTCAAGGCTGGTGTTTTGTGGGGGTTTGTGAGCAATGTAGAGGGATCTACAGGGGATTTCGTGGAGGTTGAATGTAACGGTATCGCGATATTGAAACGCCTAAGCGGAATCCCTTGTCTTTCAAGTGGTGTTATGGGAGTTGAAGGGCGAGCTATTGATCAAGGTGTAGGGAGATGGGATGATGAGGCTCACCGTATACTGAGCCCTAGAAGGAAAAGCAAAGTGATGAACAGGTACGAAGCAACATGCCACAGATAAGTCGAAGTTAATGCACTGACTGCATCGCATCACGCACAGGTACTGCCTGTAGGTGTAGCCTGTAAGGTAGGTGAGGTGAGGTAAGGCAAGGTAGTGTAGCGGATACAGTAGCAAGTTACGGTTGTAGTCGATTAGTTAGCTGACAGCCACATAGGCTCTTCGGAGTGAGATCCGCGGCACGGAATAGGCCAACGCTCGCAATGCTTATGTATACCCGATCAGTACAAGTGCATCGCGGTAGTTGAGCAGGGTCCTCTTCTTTATCTTGTTCTTGTTTTATTGTGTTTCATGGCAGTTGGAGCCAATACTTACAAAACAACAGAGGAGATTGCAGATGCAGCCGATGCATGCACACGCCCTGCCACACCTGAACTTCTTTAGGCAGTTGTAAGCAGGGTCGGATTTTCAGCTTCTCCCATGCGTCTTTTCCCCTTCTATGCATGCTGGCTTGGCACGGTGAATCCGTCAATTCTACTCAACTTGGCGGAGAAGAGTCGGGGGTGGAGTTACATCACATACAGTAAGTTACAGCATACCGAAAGTGTCCGACGGAATATTTATATTCAGTGACGTCAGGGGTTTGTAGCGGCGGTGAGGGATGCGATGTTACCATGATGCCTCTCTGGTGGTGAGTTATTTCCGTGGTGTTTGGACTAGTAACGGTTTCAAGAAACACAGGGCATTTCATTTCTAGGTACTAATAGACAGGGGAGATGGTAACCTCACTTGTATATCATAATGACCAGATATTATAGAGTTGAAGAGATTTCAACAATACCACGTACATAGAGCATTGTAACTTATACTGAATATGCACCTTGGCCAACGTGATTGACAAATCTCTACGTAGACAGAACAAGGTGGAATCGACAGTGGGGGTTCCATGATGGAGGGGAAACCCCGCCCTTCAAGACATCATAACTCTTGTTCTCTCTATTCTCTCAAGAGAACTGCCGACATATGATAGCAACTCATTACCGCCAGAGATAACAAACAACAACCTCAAAATAGCTCTACAGTATCAACAATGGCTCCCATCGGCGTAGCATTGATCGGCGGAGGCCTGTTCGCTAAACAGGCACACATGGTGCGAAACCCCCAATACAACCACCCAATTACGTATGCAGAATGCTGAACAGAGGCCCGACAGCCTGCTATCATGAAGGCAGATAACCTCGCTCTCAAGGCCATCTACTCCCGTTCTCTCAAGTCGGCCAAGGAGACGGCTGCTTTGAACACCCGCTCCGGCCAAGAGCCGGACTTGTACTCGGCCGATTCGGGATCTGGCAAGTCTTTCGACGACCTTCTTGCTCGCGAGGACATTGAAGCTGTTATCATCGCATTGCCCATCCCGAGCCAGCCCGAGCACATCAGAGCTGCTCTCGCTGCTGGCAAGCATGTCCTTGCCGAGAAGCCGCTTGCTCCCACCGTAGCTGATGGCCAGAAGTTGATCGAATACTACCGTGGTCTAGGAGGCAAAGCTACCTTCTCGATTGCAGAGAACTTTCGCTACAAGCCATCGTTCGACTATGCTGCTGCAGAGGCCTCCAAGCTCGGAAAGCTGCAGCACTTCAGTGTACGCGTGTTCTTCTACATGAGTGAAGATTCTCAATGGTATGGCACCGCTTGGCGCGCAAAGCCTGAGTTTCAGGGTGGTTTCCTGCTCGACGGCGGAGTGCACTTCTCTGCAGCGACCCGACAGCTCCTCACAGATCCAGCAGTCGATGTGACAGCCTTCACGACTCAGACACAACCTCACCTGGCACCAATCGACACCGTGAACGCGGTGATCCGACTCAAGAGCGGTGTAAGTGGCACGTACCAGCAGTCCTGCGGCTCCAAGATGAGTACCTCAGTATTCCAATTCGGCTACGAGAAGGGTTCTGTGGTGGTCGACGGAGATAAGGTGACCGTTACGCCGTGGGATGATGAGCCTGTTGTCAAAGAGTTTGAGAGAACGAGCGGTGTGACGGAGGAGGTTGAGGCGTGGGCGAAGGCGTTGGCTGAGGGAAAGCCGGATAAAAGGCAGAGCGTCGAGGAGGCGTTGGCGGATCTCGAGTTTTTGGAGTTGATGTTTGAGAGTGGCCTTAATGGAGGGCAGGCTAAGAAGTATGAGTGTCAGTTGTGAAGGTGAGATTTTGGTGCAAGCAATAGGTCGGTGTGTAAGTCACTGGGTAGTAATATTGCGCCAGGAATATGAACAGGCATCAGATACAGCAGCTAATAGTAATACAAACGAAACATTAGCCGAATAATGTGACTAAATTTTACTGGCTTCGTAAGCCAAGTTTGTGACTTTCTGAATTCGCAGTACTGAGCCTCTTGGCCTTAATGATCCTGGTTTGCGATATACTGGCTGGTAGGCGAATAGCACAGCAAGAAAGCTTCTGACGTTGAATCAGGGTGCTAAAATAAACTGGTCTAAAGTCCTAATAAAATATACTAAGTTTACCTACGCTTTTTTATCACTTAGATAAGAGGTCCTAAGTTTTCTTGCCTCCCCTTGACTGTACTTATGCTTACATATATCCTTAAAGCTTAGCCTTTGCTTTAATTGCATCGTCATCAACGACCAGCTCCTGCAGCTTCTCACGAAGCGTTGAAGCCATACCATCCTTTAGCGGTCTATTCGTCTCACGATCAACATACACCTGTATAAACTCTCCTACCGCCTTCACCTCTTCCTTGCCCTTCTCAAAGAGCGCAGTCTCGTACGTGACGCTAGATTTACCTAGCTTGTTGACACGTAGGGCAAGCTCCGCGACGGCAGGGTACGCGATAGACGAGAAATAGTCTGTGTGGGTGTGCACGCACATGCCAAACTGTGGTGCTGTAGGAGGATGGAGACCACAATTCTCAATGAGGTATGCGTTGATGATGGAGTCGAATCTGAGAATTGAGGGTTATTCGCTGGATCTTGAGATCTTAGAGAGATCGTCGCTTTTGGTCACTTACAAAAAGTTGTAAACGGAATTGTTCATGTGGTCATACATATCATTGTCGTTCCTATTAACAAGGGAGTCAGTCTATCGAAGCGATAAATCATATCCCCTTCTACACGTGAGAGATGTCACCGTGACGGTAGACGCATTCCGCAATTTGCAAAGATAAGGTCAAATGATGAGCGATGGTAATAATCCGGAGCAAAGGATACGGCTTTAGCTTAAGCATCAATGAGGCGCAAACTCACCATCGCGTGCGGTAGTCAAGGAAGAAACGATAGTCTTCTCTCTTGCGGGTCTTTAGCTCCGCCGGTGAAGCCTTGTTACCCATTCCGCGGTTCGATTCTCTGGGGTAAAGATAAACGCCTGTTGAGTGGTAATGGATCCGTAGCGTTCTCGACCGTGGCTTTTGCTTATGCCCTTTTCACTTTACGAAGGACTTGTTCTGTAGTAAACAACCAGTAGCGCCGTCTGCGTGGGTGGAGAGGCGTGAAGTCTGTTGGGCGAATTGCCAAGGAAATAAACAAATCAAACAAGAAATGCGACCGAGGTCAATGAGTCTAGACTTTTGGCCCAAGGAAGGGACTGACACTGATGATTTGATCCTTCGACAGTTGCGCGCGATGTGAAATATGGGGTAGCTTTGTAGTCTGGACCCCTTATGTCTCTGATGGTGTTTATGATATTTCGATGAGAAAATAGCCCCAGTGTTTTGAGAATCGGGAGCCGAGGGCAGAATCTCACGATGAGGCAGAATGAATTGAAATGGAATAAGATGAGATCCGAGAAACAATGAATTCCTGGGGTATTCACTTTTGGATGTCTTTCCGAGGTTCTGGGTTGCCCAATCTCAAAATGGAAAAGCCGAGGTTCGAGCCAACTCTTTGACGTACGTGCTGCCCTGAACTTTGAATGTTTGTTCCCAGCCCCGGAAATTGATGAGGCATTCCCGTCTTCAAGAGCGGTTTGTCCGCGCGCGGGGCAGATTTTAGTAGACGGTTGACCTAGATTCCGCGGTCGTGGCAGCTAAGGTCGGGCACTCAAATCCCCTAGAGCACCCCAGAGACAGTGGATGACGGGGAGGCCTGGACTGGACTGGACGCCTGCAGGCCAGTGCCCCCCAAGCCCTGCTCGTCAGTGGACTTCTAGACTGACCTTTTGGGCTCTTGGCGGGGGAATCTTGAAATCATCTGCCATCACGGGCAAATCACGGCTTTACCTTTGCTCTGCAGAGGGTCGACTCATCCAAAAATGCTCAGACCGCCCGGGGATTAATTACCTAGAACAGGCGAGGGGTCCATTCCTGCCGCATGTCACCGCTCGTTTCTGCCGTTGGCTCAACCCACAGAAAAAGATATCGTCAGAATTTCAAAGACAATGTTTGCCAAGGGAGTCTCGCTAATCCCCGGGCCCACGCGTACAACGTAGACATCAGTGATAATTTGTCACTACACATTCTTTCAACCCTTTGCCGAAAAACGCCGTTCTCTTTCACGCATATCGTTGCCTGCCGCACACAAGTTTAAGAAAGCGCCCCGAAAAACGCCGCATCTTCTCCTCGACTGCTGCTGAGGAATGAGGGCTGCTGCTCTTCGCCTCGGCCCGCACTCCTCCGCATTACGAAGATCTAGGTCCCTGTCCAGGGCCACAGTCAGAGCCTCCTCGTTACCCCCTCGCGAAAGACGCCCCTTTGCAATGGCTGCGTCGTCACCAAAGCTCGAGGCTTCGCCCTCGGAAGACAACATCTTTGCGAATTCTTTCCAGGATCTTGATATTCATAGTGACAAGGGTCTTACACCAAGCCCTGCCCCGAGCCAACCAAGCTCCGATCCACCACAAGCCGCCACCAACAACAATAAACAACAAAATCAAAGACGTCCAAAGCAAAAGAAGAAGCAAGATCCGCCAAAGGTCTCGGATTCGGATGAACCCCTCATTACACCGGTTGGAGACCCTTGGCCTCGGCCGTATCACTTTGAGGGAGATGGATTGCGTCGGGTAGTTCCATACCATTTCACTTACAACACACATTGCAAGGAAAGGTGGCGGAACAGGCCCCTCCTTGAGATCTATGAATCTGAATTCAGGGACCGACCACTAGAGTATTATCGGCAGTCTATGATACGGGGAACTATCTTCGTTAACGGTCGGCGAGTCGGGCCCGATTATATTCTCCGGAATGGTGACCTTATTTCTCACACTCTGCACCGTCATGAACCTCCGGTAACAGAGGACCCTGTGCAGATCATCCACGAGGATGAAGATATGATCGTTATCAACAAGCCCGCGGGAGTTCCCGTACACCCTGCAGGCAGGTACAACTTCAACTCGGTCGTTGAGATTATGAAATCAGACCGCGGCCCAGCATTCTTGCCATACCTCTGCAACCGCCTGGACCGTCTCACAAGTGGCATCATGTTCATCGCAAAGAACCCAACTGCCGCAGAGGCGTTGGGCATCAAGATCAAGGACCGCACAGTAAGAAAAGAATACATTGCACGAGTGATGGGCGAGTTTCCTGATGGCGAGGTCGTTTGCGACCAACCCATTCTACAAATATCTCCTAAGCTTGGCCTTAACAGGGTGCGCGCGAATGGCAAGACAGCGCGAACTGTGTTTAAGAAGTTGGCCTACTACCCTGCCGAGGGAGAGAACGACGTAAACGAGCGCCCTAAAACTCCTGAACAGGTTCAAGAGGAGAAACTTCGCCCTTGGGTAAACAAGAAGGGATACTCCATTGTTCGATGTCTCCCTGTTACGGGTCGCACTCACCAGTTGCGGGTTCACCTTCAACATCTCGGCCATCCTATTCAAAATGATCCTATCTATGCTAACCGGCGGGTCTGGGGCGTCGATCTGGGACAAAACGACGCCGATGCGACTCAAAACACAGACGAAGACATCGTCAGCCGGTTGTCTCGGATGGGCAAAGACGAAGTGGCGGAAGCTGTTGCTTATTACGATGCCATGGTGGATAGATATGAAGAGAAGAGGGCCGAGAAGCTTACGGGCGAGCTCTGCGACATTTGCGAGACACCTCTATACTCAGACCCTGGTGAGCATGAGCTGTCGCTATGGCTCCACAGTCTTCGGTATGAAGATGCAGGTGGTGCCTGGTCCTACGTTAGCCCGTTGCCTCGATGGGCTCTTCCACCGGAGGGAATGAGTGGCCCAACATCGGTGGGTGGGATGGAGGAGTTGGTGGAGGCGGTTAAGGACGAGAACCCTGAGATATCATGATAATTGCCATTCCGTACAAGCACCAAGCAACTTCAGATGCCTACACTACATACATATTACGACCATCGCGTGGACAACGCCACCAAATAGAACGAGATGGCAACTCGTAGATACATATGAGCAGCTGAACTATAGTACATCTCGGATGAGAGTTGCAAAGCTACCGAACCTATCAGACAGGACCAGCTTGATCCCGCGGCGCCAGGGTGAGGATCCGATATCCGGGTCACCCTGTGGATCTACTATTCGTGACCAGGGTCGGCCTATCCCCGTCAGTAATACAGACAGACTATGACTATTTAGCTTATGCATGAGGTTCCTAGCCCGTATACACTGGAGGCTGAGCCAAGATAGGGCTTGGCTTCGAAACCCTTGAACATTCTTCGAAATTACAAGCCTAGGGTTTGTGTTGTTGTGATGCAAGGCATGCGACCGATATCTGTCTTAGCTATGGCGCTCGGGATACCCTTCACCCAGGAGCGCGGATTTACAACAGATAGGCCCAAAGTTTAAGACAAGTCAGTGATCCACGGTGGCTACCAACGGGCACTTACTAGAGGCTTCGTCGACGCCAGAGGCGCAACATGAAGCAACCAGTACGGAAGCCACTGACAGACTAAACTCATCCCTCACCCTCGGAACAACCAGTCCTCTGGAGCGAAACCGGGGAGGAATCAAGGTCAATGGTCCTCGGAGGATTGGGTCAATCTAAGCGAAGTACCGTAAGTCTCCAACGGGGCAGCAATCAACCAATATGGGGCCCTCAAAGCTCAAGCACTCAACGCATTCCACAGCGAACACAAGATCAGAACATACAACGGACCCTAGAAAGATGGACCCTAGAGTCGAACGCGATGCCATTGCCAAGAGCTATACCAACCAACAATGACCGTGATGACCGCCTTGGCTACGAGACTTGCGAAATAGCTCAGATAGGGTCGATGATGAGACGGGTCTAAGATTGCTCAAAGCTCCGGGGCCGGAGCCAGAGAGTTTCACTAGATAATAGATGTCAATAGATGGAGAAACAGAACTCCGACTATCATGCCCTGGTGGACGATACATGGGGTAAAGAGTCATGGGGCTATTGTAGATCCTCACGGGGATCTTGGGTCGAGCATTGATTACGTGCAATTATACGGATTGAAGCCTCACCAGACAACTGCTGGCATCCGTACCCATCATGAGAATATCAAGACAAGACAAGACAAGGCCCCTGACAGGGTTTTGATGAAGCTCATTCAATTGCTTTGCCCACTGGACTGGCTAAAACGAAAAAGACCCAGTCAAGTCGAATCACATCATTATGTATCACATCGTGAACTCCACGAAGCATGGGTTTAATCATTGTTGGCAAGGGGTCCATCCTCTAGCACAGCAACGGAATTGTGGCTGGCGAGATATGGATCACAGCACACAAGCAAGCCATGATCGAAGCCTGCGGGTGACCATTTGCGGCTGTTTCTCTTTTTTCCCTATTTTCTGGGGTAAAGAAGACAAGTTCATGATTGGGAATTGCTTGCTTTTTTGCGTTACCTTTCCCTTCTCCACGGGTTCGGTTCTCGTCACCCTTGCCAGCAGCAGTTACCAAGTTCTCGGGTCTTGGTTCTTGGTCACAGTTGGTAATGGCAATCAAGTCGCGCTGCCAAACTCTAATCAAACTGTCAAAGGGTCCATCCCGCTCAAGCTGTGTGGGATGAACCTCACGATCAGAGTTTTTTTTTCTCATCTTGAATGCAACGCTGAGCAAGATGGAAAAGCAAGATTCGTGTTGGCGGCGGGAGAAAGATGGCTCTAGTCGGGGGGAGGCCCTGCTGGGATGGGAGCAAGGAACCCTTTCAGTGAGACGTCATTGATGCAACGCGACGTTGGAGAGAGATACTGAAAACGGTTGAGAAAAATGGATTGCTGACGATTTCAGCTGACGGACGCGCATCAAAATCAGCTCAGCTTTTCAACTGCCGAGACACGTTGGTCGTCATTGTCAAGAATAGAATACAACAAACCTTGGAGAAACCATTGTGAGGTTGAAGGATCTTCCACACACGCAATACAGTACAAACAAACAAACAAACAAAAGTCTTACCAAGCTTACGTTTGAGGTGCTTCTGAGCAAAGAATGACGCCATGCAAGATGTTGTCTGTCTCCGTCTAGGTCCGGCGGGACCATGTTCATTTGCTCGGGGAACCTGGCAGAGAAGATTCTTTTTTCCTTCCAAAGTCTCAAAGAGGGAGCTCACCTGCAAGCCCTAAAAACTCAAAGTAACACAAATGAGCTGTCAGCAGCGGCTCACCACGGCCTTGAGTTTTAGGGGGCTATATCCTTAAAACCGCCCTGTGCTGCTATTCCTCCTGGGGGGTTACTCCTAGCTGCGCCGCAGCATAGACTTTTAGCCCCGAATTGCGACCGCGGTTTATTAGGTCGTCTTGCTTTTTCCTCCGGCGACTGCGAAATGTGTAGTTCATTTGTCCGAGTCTATCAGTGCTTTACGAATTGCCACGCTGAAAAGTGATAGACTGAATGCATGCAGTGGAAATGGCTTTTGCGCTTTCAGGGCCGACAACTCCTCAAAGGAGGCATCTTGTCCGCTGGGGACTGACTGAATGCTGGCTCCGTGCGCTGCAGCCAAGTATTCCTGTACTGTACTTACACGGGGGATCTGCAGGGAGTGGATTTCTGAATTGTTTCTTGTTAAATGTTGGCGGGGAATCCGAAGACTGCAGCAGAGATATGATTGATACAGAGGGCCGAAGCATGGCTCCATCTTCATTGCCATGTGCCCCGGCACCTGATCTGGGGATTGGTTCTTGGCTTTGGGACTTGACCGCAAGATGGTCGACGGTATGGTACTCACAGATCAAACAAGCAGCCGTGATGATGCCATATGGGGGCGGGTTTGGATCGACGCCGTCGAGTAACAGTAGAGTTAGCATGAAAGGGAGGATCAGTGATACGACTCGCGATAAGCATGGCTTGTGCCGTTTCCACTTGATGGTAACGCTCCCACGTTTTGTCCGACTTCTGATACTGTACTAAGGTCAAGGACGAGCGTCTGGTGGTGGTTTACTTTGGCTTTACAGTACGCTCACTTACTGATGGCCCCCCTGGTTCCACGTGCTCCACCGCTACACTACCATCCTTGGATCAACTGTGGAAGAGTCGCAGAGACCTCCGAGAGGTTAGAACCGCGAAGCGCGCTAACTAG